>NW_006408562.1:13414208-13533631 GCF_000296735.1 Chrysochloris asiatica | reverse complement strand
GCTACATTGAGAGGGTGCAGCGTGAGAAGGCTAATGGGACAACTGTCCATGTGGGCATTCACCTGAGCAAGGTGGTTGTCACCAGGCTCAAATTGGACAAAGATCAGAAAAAAATTCTTGAATGCAAAGCCAAATCTCGACAAGTTGGAAAAGAGAAAGGCAAATATAAGGAAGAACTTATTGAGAAAATGCAAGAATGAATATATGTTATAGAACCACAGTTTAACTCTAGATTTCTAGCCTAGTGTGTGCTCCTTGGAAACTCTTCCAGATGACTTTGGAATATTTCATTTCCATCTTATTCTGTTATTGATATGTGGCTCTGTAAATCTTCCTTTGCAACTTTGATTACCAATATTATGAATAAAAATTGGAAATGTTTCCTAACTGCAAAAGAAAAAAAAGTAAAGAGAGATGTTTTGTAACAAAAGGAGGGGAATGGTTGATCTTGCAGTCCAGGAGCGGAGGATCCTGGGACCTTCAAGGAGAAGAGCAGAGTGCAGGACCCTATCCAGAGAAGCAGCGATGCCAGAGATGGAGGCAGAGATGATGATGTGGAGAGACAGAGTGGCTAGGGCGCTGGACTCAGGGAGAGAGAAGGGCTGTGTGCTAGTGGCTGGGAGGCAGGCTTCCAGGGTATACCCTTTGGTTCTTTGAATGGTTATATGTTTCTGAGTGCTTTGGTGTACATAAAAACAAAAACAAAAAACAAAAAAAAAACCCACAGAGGGAATGGAAACAAATGTGGCTGAATAATGATGCATGGAGAGGACTGTAATCATTGCAGTGAAACAAAATACAATAGGATGAATGTAAAGCTGATGTTATCCCATGTAAACTATCACTCAATTCACAATAAAAACTTTAAAAAAGAAGAAGAAGAATTGGTTGATGTTCAACCACTTCAAGAGGTAGCATATGATCAGTAACCAGTGCTACTGAAGGAGGTAGTCCAAACTGTACTGAAGGCACTGGTGAAGAACAAGTTTCCAGGAATTGATGGCTCACTCACTATGCCAAGAAATTTGGAAGATAGCTACCTGGCCAACTGATTGGAACAGATCCATGTTTGTGACCATTCCAAAGAAAGATGACTCAGAGGAATGCAGAAATCATCACACAATACCATTAATATAACATGCAAGTAAATTTTGGCTGAAGATTATTTAAAAATGGTTGCAACGGTACATCAACAAGGAACTGCCAGAATGATTCAAGTCCGATTCAGAAGAGGATATGGAACTAGGGATATCATTGCTGACATCAGGTGACTCTTGGCTAAAAGCAGAGAACACCAGAAAGATGTTTAGTTGTACTGTATCGACTATACAAAGGCTTTCAACTGTGTGGGTCATGACAAACTATGGATAATATTGTGAAGAATGGACATCACAGAACTTAATTGTGCTCCTGAGGAACCTGTACTCAGACAAAGAAGCAATTGTTAGAACAAAACAAGGGAACACTGAATGGTTTAAAGTCAAGAAAGGTGTGTGTCAGTGTTATATTCTTTCACTACACTTTTTCAATCTGTATGCTGAGCAAAAAGTATGAGAAGCTGGCTTACATGAATAACATGACATCAAGACTGGAGTAAGACTTATTAACAACCTGTGATATACAGATGATACAACTTTGTTTAAAATACTTACTGGTGAAGATCAAAGACTGTAGTCTTTATGTGTTGCACCTCAATATAAGGAAAACAAAAATCTTTACAACTTCTATCATGATAAATGATAAAGATTGAAGTCATCAAAGATTTCACTTTGCTTGGATCCATAATCATGGAAACAGCAATGAAGAAATCAAACAACATATTGCATTAGGCAAATCTGCTGCACAAGACTTCTTTAAAGTGTCACAAAAAGCACAGGTATCAGTTTGAGGACTAAGCTGCACCTGACCAAAGTCATGGTAATTTCAATCCCCTCATAAGCGTGTGAAAGTTGGACAATAATAAGGAAGACCGTAGAAGAATTGCTGCCTTTGAATTAGCTGTTGGAGAAGAATATTCAAAGTACCATGGAATGCCGAAAGAACAAACAAATCTGTCTTGGAAGAAGTACAGTCAGAATGTTCCTTGAAGCCAGCATGGTGAACCTTCATCTTTCAAATACCTCTGTACCGATAGTAGATTACAGACCCTATAGTGGTAGTTCTAAGCTGTCCTACAGGGTCCCTGGGAGTTCAAATCCATTCAGTGCCACACCCAACAATACTGTATATATATTTCTGAATATAAAATTTTTTCCTTAAATTTTCTTTCCGTTGAAAAACGCTAACCCAATGTCTGCAAAAACAAAAGGGATTTATCCCCCCATCTATAGTGGGCTGTGAACCAGAAGGTCCACAATTCAAACCCACCAACTGCTCCTTAGAAATCCTAACAAGGTCTCCATGAGTCAGATCAGACTTGACGGCACTTAACACCAAGGACAGCATGGTAGTTTGGAAATCCTGGTGTGGCACTATGGGTTAACGCATTGGACTGTTAAGTCAGTTTGGACCGCAAACTCACCAACTGCTCTTCGGAAACCCTATACAGGGTCGCTATGCAGTAGAGCCGACTTGACGGCACATAACAAGAACAACATTAATGGTAATTCGAGGGGTGCTGGTGTGGTGCTGCAGGATACGTGTTAGACTGCCAACAGCAAGATCAGCAGTTCAAACTCATCAGTCACTCACAGGAGAAAGTGGAACCTTTCTGCTCCTGTAAAGATTTACAGCCTTGATGAGTTTTGAGTTATGGGAGTTTGAATGGTTTAGTGCGCCCTCTAGAGGGCAGATGTAGTGGCAGCACAGACTGTACGCCAGATCCCAGGGCTTATATGGATCAAGTTCCATGAAGAGATTAACAACTTGGTCCTTTTATGCTTGATAATCTCCCAACAGCTACTCAATGATAATAGAGACTTGAGAAATTAATAGGAAGTCAGGAAAACCTGCTGTTGTTGTCGCTAAGTGCTGTCGAGTTGGTTCCAACCCATAGCAACCCTGTATAGGGTTTCCAAGGAATGGCTGGTGAGCCTGAACCACCGATCTTGCTGTACAAATAGCTTTGTCCTCCAGTGTGTTAACCCACAGTGCCACACCAGGAAAACCTGAGGGAGCATGTAACATTCTATTTCTGAATATGCCATTTCTTGTTTTCGAAATTATAATTTTTAAAAAGAGACAATAGATGTTTTTTTTCCCCACTATCCAAGAAATGCAAGGATAATAATGATTAACCTATACAGTACTCATAAGCATACAACACTCTGTAAGTTTATGGTTCATCAGCAACAGTTTAATTTGGAAAAACAAATACACTGAGCCTGTGACGTTCATGAGAACTAGTAAGGCAAGTCCTGGGGTGGTGCTGTAAGATAAGTACTGGACCACAAGGTCGGCAGTTCAGAGTCACCAGCTGCTCCTCGGACACCCTATACAGGGTGGCTATGAGTCAGAACAGACTCACCGGCACTTAACATCAACAAGGCAAGCTGTACACATTCATAAAGCGCTTTTATAGCATTTTCTCTCAATGTTATCTTGGAATTGGTAGAATTCTGGCTTTCCCCACTTTAAGAGTCCTCTATTGGTTGAAAGGAGCAGAGTTAAGCAATAGCCAGTCTGGGAATTCAAAGAGCAAGCTGGTATGTTTTGTTAATATCACTACCATCGCTTCAAAATGTGTGAGTGAACATCCTTCCTCTCTAGTACTCACAAAAGCAGACCAAAGACCACTCCTGAGGTGGGATTTATCACGTATTTGACCCATGATTCCGGCTTTCACATCTAGATACAAGAACTCCCTTTTGAAACTGATCCAACATTTACTGAGCATTTGTATGTTGCAGGCACTATGCTAGATTGATGGAATGAACTGGAACAGAAAAAGAGCCGCAGTTTGGGTCCTTCCAACCCTTCCAGTCCAGGCAGCATATGAAATACCAAAGAGGACCCAGGGTTTTACCCTAAGAAACTATAAACTCAGCTGGGTTTGTGAGGGAACATTCTGTATGCTTCTGCTACCCTGATCACTGTACTTAACTCCCTTCACAGAACCCTAAACCCAAACAAACCTAATCACTACCATCAAGTCAATTCTGACTCATCGCAATCCTGTGCAGGGACTCCGAGGCTGTTACATCCTTCCGGGAACAGAAAGCCTCCTGTGTCCCTTTGGGGCAAACCTTGATGCTAGCAGCTCAGTGCTTAACGCGCCACTAGGGTTCCTTCCACTTACCACTACTCATCAGATATTCTCGGAATAAAGGACACCGGAACCAAAACGGAAGCACGTGAAGATACGCAGTAAAGCCAGGAAACAGCTCCTTGAAGTCCGAATAGTTTGTACAGAAATTTCCAAAGGCTCCAGCAACCAGCACTCCATGGGGATGAAACCCAAATATGTAGTTGTGACTCGGATCCAAGTCTCCAGTCTTGATGAGCTACAGTATATTTATATTGAGATAAAGAAATAAAATATTCCCTTATTAGTTTCCAATGAGACATGAAATAACTCACAGTTAGTTCTCTGTCAATGGGAACAGAGCAGGACTCTTGGTTTCTCTGAGCTGGAGATGTTTCCTAATGTCCAAACTCTCTTCTGAGCCCAGAGTCTTCCTCACACAGATTTCTCAGTTCTGTCCATTTAACTGAAGAGATCATTAAGCAAGTTGGGTCAAAGTGTATATTTGCTCCCTCTAAAGAGAAATACCCTGAAACAATGACAAGGCTTCAAAATTCGTGGGAAAATGGAATGGAAAGATAATGGAATTTTTCCATGAACTTTTTTTTTTTTAATATTTTATTGTGAATTGTGTGGTAGTTTACATGGGAGAACATTAGCTTTACATTCATCCTATCGTATATCGTTTCATTGCCATGTTTACAATCCCCTCCATGCATCATCAACCAACCAAAGGGTAGACCCTTCAAGCCTGCCCCCCTCCCTTTCTGGGTCAGCACACATCCCCTCTCCCTCTCTGTGTCTAGTCTTCAGCTGCTCAATCTCTCCACGTCATCTTCTCTGCCTTCATCTCTGGCATCAATGCTTTTCTGGGTAGGGTTCCATGAACTTTTTGAAGCCCCCCTCATATATGCGAGGAAAACTAATTTGAAATCTTCTCTCAGCTCAAAGCAATACCATATAAAACATTGCTACTCACATGAATTGGAAAATAGTCCTTAAAGTATCTCCAAACCGTCCAGCTTCTGACCCACTGGGATCTCCTGCCCCCTTGCTCAGGGGTGCGCCAGTCAAAGTAAAGCCATGTCAAGTAAGGGACGTAAAGGAACCAATAGTTGTGTATGATCAGGATTGCAAGGATGCCAATACACACCTGAGCTGTAAGAAAGGAAAAAAACACCTCATGGAATCAGGGCCGGTTGTTGCCTGCTCATTGGATTGTACAATGACTTTTCCATGGTAGGGAGAGTTAATCCACACAAGGTAGATTGAACGGGGTGAACCTCAGTTCAACGGTGGTAATATAGCAAGAAACTAATGATGTAATACGATTTAACAATCATTAGATGTTTACAATCTGCCAAGCACTGTGTGTTCTGCCTGAATATACTCACTTAGCCTTTCTAAAAGCCTTAATGAAGTTGGACAGTGAATAAGAAAGACCATAGAAAAATTGATGCATTTGAGTTATAGTGTTGGGGGAAAATATTAATAGTACCATGAACTGCCAAAATAACAAACAAATCTGCGTTGGAAGAAGTACAGCCAAAATGCTCCTTGGAAGTCAGGATGGCCACACGTCATCTCTCATACTTCAGCTATATTACCAGAAGGGACCAGTCTTTGGAGAAGGACATCATGTTTGGTAAAGTGGAGGGTCAGCAAAAAAGAGGAAGACCCCCGCAATGAGATGATGGATTGGCACAGTAGCAGCAGCAATGGGCTCAAGCGTAGCAGCGATTGTGAGGGTGGCCCAAGACCAGGCAGTGTTTCATCTGTTCTGCACAGGGTCACTATGAGCTGGTACCAACTCTATGGCACCTAACGACAACAACCACCTTAGTGTAAGTCCGGTATTGAACCGTAGGATCAGCACTGGACTGCTAACCACAAGGTCAATGGTTCAAACCACCAGCAGCATCTTGGAAATCCTATACAGGGTCACTATGAGTCAGATTGACTCAATGGCACTTCAAAACAATCTCAACAAGAACATGGCATTTGTACTGGTGGTTTCATGATCGAGTTCGTGCCTTCCAGGCAGAAAACCCAGGTTCAATTCTTGGTGATTGCACCTCATGTGCAGCCAGAGCCTGTGTAATTACTATGAATGCTGAATAGATTTCCACAGAGCTTCCCTTTAAGACAAACTTGGAAGAAAGCCTATGAATCTACTTCTGAACTATTGTTGTTGTTAAGTGCCGTCCGTCGAGTCGGTTCTGACCCACAGCGACCCTGAACAGGGTTTCCGAGGCTGTAAATCTTTATGGGAGCAGAAAGCCTCATCTTTCTCCCGCGGAGCAGCTGGTAATTTCGAACTGCTGACCTTGCGGTTCGCAGCCCGATTCGTAACCACTACGGTATGAAAATTCTGTGAATCACAGCAGTCTGATCCACTGGCCATCGCGGAGGTGGCATAGGACCAGGTGACATTTTCTTCTGTTGTATATGGGTCACCAAGAGTCAGGGGTCAACTTGGCAGCAGCTAAAACAACAGTCTTGATACGGATAAACTAGCCCTCCACTGTCTGTCTTTAGAAAAGGAGAAATGGAAGGGTAGAGAGATTCATTCAATTGCCCAAGTCACATAGTAAAGATGTAAGTGGTTGATCTGTCTGATTTCGAAGTCCATTCCCTTAGCCATGACCACACACTGCCTCCCCCGTTGTATGGAGGGACATTGCTAAGCAGAGGCATGTAGAGGGTACACCCCCTTGACTGAGCAGCCAACATTCGTGTGCCCAGTATGAGGGAACCTTTGGGCAACAAACATCATTTTCAGGATCTCTATTGACAGTGACTGTAACGGCCTAAAAGGTACTTTAGATCTGAACGCATGTGACACTTCTTGTAACATCTCAGAGTGACAGAGCAATCTTAATGCTTACGCACATTTTAAGTGGGCATTAAAATCCACGGAACAAAAACTGACGAAATGTAGTTACAAGAGTATTCACTTTAGTGTGACCTATTAAGCTTAGCTATATATTTGTTTTGGAGTTCTGGTATGATGGGTGCTGTGGGCTAATGTGTCAGACTGCAAAGTCATTTGAACTGCAATGTCGGTGGTTCAAGCTCACCAGCTGCTCTTTGGAAACCCTATACAGGGTCGTTATGGGTCGGAATCGACTCAACGGCACTTAACAACAACAACATATATTTGTTTTAAGTCTGTGCTGTGTGCTACAATAAAAATTATTTTTTTAAAAAGAGAAATAGGTCAATGAGAGAGAAGCGTACATACAGTCAGCAACAGTGAGTGCTCGAGTGCCAACCATCAAGTCCTTTGGGGAGTTTGGTTGTCTGTCTCCCATTGTGGTTGTTAATGAAGTACCGTCAGTTGGTTCTAATTCACAGAAACCCTATATAAGGTTTCCAAGGAGTGGCTGGTGGTTTGAACTTGCGACCTTGTAGTTAGCAGCCCAGTGCTTCTCCTACAGCACCACCCCAGGACTCCATTTCTTCCATTATGCACTGCCCACTCCAGTCTAGTAGACTTCAGTCTCCAAACCTTTCCATTCCCTATAAAGGTAGCTGAGGAACACTGCTGAATCTATTATTGTTGTGTGTGTGTATGTATCTTAAACCAAAAACAAGACATGTATTTAAATTCCTCCTAAGACTTAAATCAAGGACTGAGCTAGATTTGACCATAAAGCTGGATTTAACCAAACCCAAGCAAATGACTGACTGCTGTTCTATGCAGGGTGGGTTAAAGGTTAACAGTGGGTGAGAGGTTACAGCAGTCTGGGCCCTCCACGCCTCTGTGGAGTGTTTTATTGCATCTGGAACTGCCAAGTTTCCATGAGAAGGAAGCAAGGCCAAAAGTGTGTCCTCTATATTTATACCAAGATCATTCCACTTGGCTTCCTTGGCGTCCTACCATCCAGGTCGGAGCACTGACAAGCAGCCATCACGGGTTCACTTTCTGCTGATTTACTAAAACATGCAAACACTTACCAGAAACCTAGGCAGACCTCGTTCTCTTTACTGACAGCCAGATCAGACTGAGAGATGGTGAAGTAGGAAAGCACACTTCTTGGAGGTGACCATCTGCTGGTCACTTTACTCAGGTGATCTCGTTCACTCCTTCCCAAACCCTTAAGACACTTATTAAGCAGGTCCTCATTTTACAGTTGCAGAAACTGAGGATCAGGAATTTTGAGTGCCCAAAGGGTTTGAACCTGGATCTATGGAATCCCAAAACCCAGGACCTTTTTAACAAAACCACACTATTTCTCAACTAATGGTAACTTGTATTTATTCCAAGTGTATACACAGGTTCAACAAAACAGATAAATGGAAGATTCTCTTTTCCTTACTACAGAGATGAAGAGGCTGAAACAAAAGCAAATTGACTTGATCTAAAAGAACAAATAAAGTCTTCTAGCTACAAATTCAATATTCCACTAAGACAATCACATGCAATCTATAACTTCCTTTATCTCTCTCTCTCTCTCTCGGATACGTTTCCTATGGTTTGAAATGTCTGTTGTCTATAGAGGCCATCAAGTCAGTCCCAATATACAGCATCCTCATGTACAACAGAACCAAAAACTGTCTGGTCTTGCAACAATCTCACAATCACTGCTATGTTTGAGGCCAATGTTACATCCACCGTGCCAATCCATCTCGTTGAAGGTCTTCCCTTTTATTACTAACCCTCACCTTTAGCAAGCATGATAACCTTCTTCAGGGACTACCTCCTCCTGATAGCATGTCCAAAGTATGTGAGACACAGTCTCGTGATTCTTGCTTTTAAGGAACATTCTAGCTGTCATTCTTCCAAGTCAGATTTGTTTGTACATGGTACTTTCAATATTCTTTGCCAACACCATAATTCAAATACAACAATTCTTATACAGTCTTCCTTCTTCGTTGTCCAGCTTTCAGATACATAAGAGATGACTAGAAAATACCATGTGGTTACATGTGCCTTAGTCCTCAAAGTGATATCTTTGCTCTTTAATACTTTAAAGAAGTCTTTTGCAGCAGATTTGCCCAATGCAACACATTGTCTGATTTCCTGACTACTGCTTCCATGGGCTGATTTTGGATCCAAGCATGATGAAATCCTTAAAACCTCCAATCTTTTCTCTGTTTATCATGATGTTTCTTATTTGTTTAATGGTAAGGATTTGTGTTTTGTTTATGTTGAGATGTAATCCATACTGAAGACTGTAGTCTTTGATCTTCATCAGTAAGTGTTTCAAGTCCTCTTAACTTTCAGCAAGAGAGGTTGTATCATCTGCATATCAGAGGCTAAGCAATCTTCCTCCACTCCAGATGCCCCGTTCTTTCTCAGAGTCTAGCTTCTTAGATTATTTGTCACAAAAGTTCTTCTCATTTAAAATCCCACTGTGGGCACCGCATTGATGCTTTTCTATTTCGTATCATGAACAGCAACGAGATGGGTTTTTTTCTAACCACTTGACTCTAAAGTAGAGCTACAGAAGCGAACACTACGAACCAGACGACTCGTTCACCTCTCTTTTCTATTTTTATCTCATTAAGTCACCCAGGGTAATTTGATCTTTCTGAACTGGAGGTCAAAGAGGAAGAGGAAGAAGCAAAAACCTACTCCAGTACACTGTGCAGTTCTCAGAACTGATGTTGACACCTTTGGAAACTGTCTAGATTCAGAACCCAGGGGTATTGCAGCTTGACTTCAGCTGGCTTTCCATATGCACAGTCAGCATGAAAAGCTGGGAGCCAGCACCTTAGGCTTCTTGCTCCAGTTCTACTTAACTTCTATGCATGCAACTTTAATTACTGAGAAAGCACTTTATTTTATCGTGACACACATATAGAACAGAAAATTGACCAGCTCTGGTAGCGTAGTGTTTATGAATTGGGCTGTGAACCACAAAGTCAGTAGTTTGAAACTACCAGCTGCTCCATGGGAGAAAGATGAGGCTTTCTGCTCCCATAAAGATTTACAGCCTTGGAAACTCCGTGCAGGGTCGCTATGGGTCGGAACCGACTCAACGGCACTTAACAGCACCCATGTTTAAGTGTACAATTCAGCAGCATTAATTCTGATCAATGACTTATTTTAGCTTCAAAAGTTGCCTTTGGGCATCCTTATGTATGTGGGCCACCACTTGTCTGTCATTTTGTCGTACTGTGGTAGCTGATGTGTTCCTGTCATGCTGGAAGCTGTGCCACCAGCTCTCAAATACCAGTAGGGTCACCCATGGTGGACAGGTTTCAACAGAGCTTTCATACTAAGAGAGATTAGGAAGAAGGGTCTGGCAATCTATTTCTAAAACAAATTGGTCAGTGAACACATTCTGAGTAGCAGCGGAACACTGTACGATATAGTGCCTGATACCCTGCCCAAAGTATGTGAGTCTTGCCTTCTTCTCTTCTAAGGAGCATTCTGGCTGTACTTCTTCTAAACCAGACATGTTTATTTTGCTGGTAGTCCGTGGTATATTAATACTCTTCACCAACACCATCATTCAAAGGCATCAATTCTTCTTTGGTCTTCCTTATTCATTGCCCAGATTTTAGTCGCATGTAAAGCAGCTGAAAATACCATGGCTTGGCACCTTAGTCTTCAAAATGACATCTTTGCCTTTGAACTCTTTAAAGTGGGCTTTGCAGCAGATTTGTCCAATGTAATATGTTGTTTGATTTCTTGACTGCTTCTTCCATGGGTTTTGATTGTGGATTCAAATAAAATGAAATTCTTGGTAACTTCAGGCTTTTCTCTATTAATCATGATGCTGTTTATTGGTCCAGTTGTGAAGAGTTTTGTTTTCTTTATAGAAGGTATAATCCACACTGAAGGCTATAGTCTTTGATCTTCTTCACTAAGTGCATCAACTCCTCTTCACTTTAGGCAAGTTTGCGTCAACTGTATATTACAAGTTGTTCACAAGTCTTCTTCCAATCCTGATGCCCTGTTCTTCTTTATGTATTCCAGTTTCTCAATGATTTGCTCAGCATACAGATTGAATAAATAGAGTCACATGACTTAGAGACCTCTGTATAACCACCCCCACCAAAAAATCATAGTAACAACCTGTTGCTGTCTCGTCAATTCAGACTCACAGTGATACCATAGGATAGACTAGAACCACAGGGTGTTGAAGGTTGTAAATCTTTACAGAAGCAGATTGCCACATCGGTCTCCTGCAGAGCAGCTGGTAGGTTCGAACCGGTGACTTTGGGTTAGCAACTGAACCATAACCACAGGCATACATCAATACAAATGGTGACAAGCAGTGAGGAAGAGAAGCACATCACACTATAAGAGGGTGCCAGATTCCAGGGTTAGCCATTAAAGGGGGTCAGCCCAGTGGTTAAAGCAGGGGCTTTGGACTGACTACTGAGGTTTGCAGCCAGCTACCCTACTTCTTCATCAGTGAGCAGTGTGGTTGGGAGCCTTTACTTCACCTCTTAGTTCCCTCACCTGTAAAATGAAAGCAGGAACAGAACCTGCCTCAGAGGGCTGTTGTGAGGATTGTTTTGTCATAAGCTATTACTGAGTCCACCCCAACTCATGACGACCCCGTGCACAAGCTTGAATTGCTGTGACCCACATGGTTATATGCAAATCTGCTCAGTGGTTGAGCACTCTAACCTAATGTCATCTGTTCGAACCCACCAGCTGCTCTTCAGGAGACAGATGTGACAATCAGTTACATAAAGATTTACAGTCTTAAAAGCCCTGTGGGGCCAGGTCTACTCTATCCTATAGTGTCACTGTGTGTCGGAATTGATCCTACAAGGACTTCTGATGTGATGCTGTAGGATCAGCACTGGACTGTGAACCACAAGGTCGACAGTTCAAATCTACTAGCTGCTCCTCGAAAACCCTATACAGGATCTCTATGAGTAGGCACCAACTCAACAGCACTTAACAACAACATATGGTTTTCATGGACTCCTGGTATCGTGCTGTAGGATAAGCACTGGACTGTGAACCATAAGGTCAGCAGTTCAAATCCATAAGCTGCTCCTTGGAAATCCTATACAGGGTTTCTATGAGTCTGAACCAACTCGATGGCACTTAACAACAACAAAAGATGGTTTTCATAGGCTGACTTTCAAAAGTAGATCACCAAGACTTCCTTGTCAGTCTGTCTCAGTTTGGAAGCTCTGCTGAAACCTGCTTAGCATCATAACACCATGTCAGTCTCCAATGACTGACAGGTGGTAGTTGAACATGAGGTTGCATTGACTGAGGGTCAACATGGGATAACAAGTGCACCTTGTTTAGAACAGCACTTGGCATATACAAAGCGTTCAGTAAATTGCCATGTGCCATTAACTATGTCTTCAGAGCAAAATAGAATGTAAGATTATTACCCTGTCTCTCAATGTGGTCTTCTAGAACTTAATGAAGGAAATTTTGCATTTCTTTTCTTAGAAAACCCTAGCTGAGAGAGATCTTTAATAATAGTAAGAGATTCTGATGCAAGGGTTCCTTTCTTAAACAAAAGAATTAGGAAATCTGAGGATGAAATCTGGACATCCATATTTTTTGGAAAGCTCAAGTGCTTTCTAATGTGCAGCCATGGATGAGAACCACAGGCCTAGTCATGCAAAATGTCAAACCTCTTGTAACGTGTCTATGATACTGGGTAATGAGATTTATTTTTTTTAAGGATTATATTCACCTCACTGGCACCCACAGTGTGCAAGCCATAGTCTCAGAGGAGTGTCCATTGAAACAGAGGGGTTTCCAGTAGTTGACCTCTCCCTTCACCCCATCCCATGCACTCTAAGAGCGGAACACCTGCTCAGGTAAGGTTCCCCGATCTCTCTCAGCCAAGGGCAGACCGCCTAAGGTTGAGCTCAGCTCCCATCCTTGCAACTGGCTCCTGTGTGTTTCCACCCAGCCAAACCCAAACTCACTGCCATCAAGTGGATGCCAACTCCTAGTGACCCTACAGGGCAGAACTGGTCCTTAGGGCTCCTGAGCCTGTGAACCTTTACGGGAGCACATTGTTGTTGTTGTTGTTGTTAAGTGCCGTGGAGTCGGTTCCGACTCATAGCGACCCTGTACAGGGTTTCCAAGGCTGTAAATCTTTACAGGAGCAGATCGCCTCATCTTTCTCCTGCGGAACCACTGGTAGTTTCGAACTGCTGACCTTGCGGCTCACAGCCCGATTCGTAACCACTACGCTACCAGAGCACATTACCACATCTTTTTTCCCCTGCAGTGGCAGGTGGATTTGAACCACAGTTCTTGGAGGCAGCAGAACCAATGCTTTAAGCCACTCTGCCACTGAGACTCCACTGTGTTTCTACAGTGGACTTCATTTGGGATCCAGCTGGAACACAATTCCAGACAGAAGCCAACCAATCCATCATTCTGTGACAGACTTTTGGCCCTTCTGATCATGCGCTACCTTAAGCACAAAAAAGCAACACGGCTGTTTGCCACCAGGGTGGGGAGAGAAAGAATTAGGTTCTAAATATTTGGACAGGGTTTTTCCATTTTCAACCTGACAGTAAGAAAAACGAGTGTACCAAAATACAGTGTTTTTTGAGGAACCAAAGTACAATGTTCTATGTCTCGATTGAGTCGTGGTTATACTGGACATATACATTCGACGTAAGTCACCGTGCTGTATGTACATTACCAAAGTATGTGGTTGTTAGTGTGTCTGTTCCGATTCATAGAGACCCTGTATAGGGTTTCCGACGAGTGGCTGGTGAGTTTTGAACCGCCGACCTTGCAATTCAAACCGACCTTTCAGACCAGTGCTTTATCTTACAGCGCCACACCAGGACTCCTTACCAAAACATATCTCCACAAAACTAGGGAAGGGAAATCTAAAGTTGGTAAGTAGTCATTTGTTACAATGTTCACCAGAAACCAAAGAAGAGAGTTAGCTCCAGACGTCCTCTTTGACCTCCTGCTCTGCTGACAAGGGAACAAGGGTGGCACGGTTATAAGAGAGTTCCCCAAGGCCCATGCCCTCCGCGCTCAGCCTGGCTGCCCCCTGAGCAGAGCGCGCGGGTCCCTTACCTAGCAGCAGGAAGGACAGGACCCACTGCAGAACAGCCGCTGTCTGCAGCCGCCGAGCCAGCGGGATGTTGAGCGGCGCGAATTCGACTTTCATGGCCCGGCCCTGGCGCTGACTGAACCAACCTTAGCGCTGAGAACCCTGTTGCTCTGCCGCCGCGGCGGGAAGTGCGCGGCCGGATCCGGCTCTGCGCTGGGCGCCCGCGGGGCGGAGAGGAGGAGAAGGCGGCCCTGGGGCTGGTAGGGGTTGGACTTCACCTTGGGTGGGAGGGCGCACCGGGGCTGAGGCTGGGGGCTGCCAATCACCGGGCTGCCAAGCGCTGGGCCCGGGAGCAGCTGGCGCGCGCGCAGGGCGCATTGGCTGGAGCGCCCGGGTGCCGGCGAGATTGCACCCCGTGGAGCAGAAGGGACTGGGAAAGGGGTCACCTGGAGGCCGGCCAGAACCGAGCAACATGGCTCTTACGTCCATACTGGCCACCTTGGATCGCCATAAAGATCTGACCTTTGTTCTGCTGATCATCCGCCCTTAAACCCACCCCTCCCTCCGAATTTTCTGCAGCTGGGAATGGCTGGTGCATGGAATCGCTCAAGAGAAAGGCTAGAGACCTAGGCTTTGGGCAGTAGACTTCTCTTCTGTTTATTGGTCCCCAAGTGGGGACCTGGACTCTCACTCTTCTGTCCCCAGATCCTCATCCGGATCCTGGAAACCTTTCATTCCAACAAACACTTGCTGAGCACCTACCAAGTGTGGGTGCCATTCTGGACCCTGGAGATACAAAGGGAATCCAAATCGTCCCTAACGCTAACGTCTGCTCTCAGAGAGCATGGGGGAAGCAGACATAAGTAAGATAACCTCACAATTGGGTGTAAAATTACCAAGTGAGAGCCTGTGTTGAATGAATGGAAGACAATTCTAGGGCCTGTGAAGTATCGGGTAAGTCTGAAGAGCCGACCTTGCCTTGAGCTATAATGATGAATCTAGTTAACTTCTGGTGGTACGTATGATACGGATGTGCTCTGCTGTTAACCAAAATGCTGGAGGTTCAAGTCCCTCCACAGGGACCTTGGAAGAAGGACCTGGCCGTCTGCTTCCAAAGCCCAGTCACTGAAAACCTTAAGGAGCACAGCCTTGCTCTAACAACCTTGGGAATCTTCTAGGCAAAGGAAAACACACACGCACAGGTCCTGTGGCAGAACTCAAAGAAGACCCATGTGGTGAGCGCTCAGGGAAGGAGGAGGTTGAAATCAGATGAGGCATAAATGGTGGGCAGAGAGGCTGAAGTCTATAGAACCTTGCGGGTCGTGTTTAAGGTTACAATTTTTACTACAAAAACCTGTGAAGAGTGTCAGTTACAGTGGGCTGGTATGTCGTGATAGGATAAGCACTGGACTACAAGGTCGGTTTGAACAGCAGGGTCAGCAGTTCAAGCTCACCAGCTGCTCCTCGGAAACCCCATACAGGGTAACTATGAGTCAGACCCAACTCAATGGCACTTTGCAACAACAAAAACAACAACAAATGGATCGATGGAGTCCAAATAATGCCTAATCCTTCTGGACATGAAAAGCAAAAAACCAAATGAGTTGCTGTGGAGTGGATTACCATTCTTGAGGACCCCATGTGTTTCAGAGTAAAACTGTGTTCCATTGGATTTTCAATGGCTGTGACCTTTTGGCCAGACCTTCTTTTCAAGGCACCTATAGGTGGGTTTGAAACTGCAACCTTTAAACCTTTCAGTTAGGAGCTGAGTATGTAACCATTTGGGCCATCCAGAACAACCAATCTTTGTGGGCATCCACTACATTTTCCTTATAAATGTTCATTACTGTCTGATTGAGAAACTCCAGTGGCTGGTGGCTGTCAAGGCAATGCTAGAGGGGATTCAGAACAGAGTGGACCCTGACCCATTTGCTCCTTTCTTTTTCAGCACTTTAATATTTTTAAAAAAATTTTTGGATAGAAACAAATACCCAGGACAACTACTTTAGGGGAGTTTCTTGTGAATTTGTGAACACAAAACTTGGGGGTGGGGTCCCTAGCTGAGGATCTACTTTCTTGGATGAGCTGAAGAAATTCCCTGAACCTTCTCCCCATGGTAGGTGGGGTACTCATAGCAACCTCCAGGTTAAAGCTGCTGCCATTCTGTTCATTGCACCTCACAGCACCCCTACATATGGTTTCCACCTGCAAATCTTTTTTTTTTTAATGTTTTATTGTGAATTATATGATCGTTTACATAGGAGAACATTAGTTTTACATTCATTCTATCGTATATTGTTTCATTGCCATGGTTACAATTCCCTCCATGCATCATCAATCAACCAAAGGGTATACCCTGCAAGCCTGCCCCCTACACTACCACCCCCCTAGTCTTCAGCACACAGTCGCTCTCCCTCTCTGGATCTAAAGTCCCCAGCTGCACCATCACTCCACGTCATCGTCTCTGCCTCCATCTTTGCTGCTTCTCTGGGTAGGGTCCTGCTCTCGGCTCTTCTCTGTTGATGGTCCTAGTGACTTCCACTCCTAGAATGGAAAGTTAATGACTCCCTTCCTTGCTATAAAATGTCTACCTTTACATTTCCAACCATCACAATCAGTCCTGATAACAATTATTCACTATTGTATCACAAGAGACCCATCTGCATTTCATTTCATCAGTTCCGCCTAGACAGATTGGATACTACTCACTGGAGATTCTACCTTCCTCCAGGCCCCCTGGCTCTAGGTTCCCTCTTGAAAACTTGTAAGCCAGTCACTTCTTGCCTTTGTAGCCCCCGCCCCTCATTTTGGGTAGCCAATGTCCAAGTTGCCCATCCCTGTCTACTCTGTGTGTGGAGGGGGTTGGAATGGTTCTTGCTGTAAGGACTTGTTCCCTCTTTTGAGCTACTGCTTCCATAGGTGTAGGTCAAGTTCATCAAATTGCATCAGATTACTCCTTTTTTCCTTTTCTTTCTTCTTCTGGTTGAGCTCTGATCATCCAGTCATTGAAGCCAGGTCAAGTGGGTATTATCTGCAAGTGTGGGTGTTCTTGTGCATATGCCCTCTCTTTTTATCAGCTGAACGCTTCACTCTCCACATTGTAGGGCTTAGCTCGCCACTTCATTGCTGTTTTTCCCTCACTTCCCCTTATCGGTGACGAGCGTGGTCACCAATCAGAGCGTGTATTCCCATTGAGCCTTATTCTTGGAAGGGGGTTTGCACTGAGGGGACCCGACCACTTGCCTTGATGTTTCCCAGGCAAGCAACTTGTTTGTTCTTGTAGTAACAGTCCGTCTGCCTCTACTGTTTTGTATTTTTCCTGTAGGGCTTTCTTTCAAGAAGTATCTTCTGTTCTTCTAGCTGCTCCAGGCTGGTCTGCTCGTTCTTTCAAGTGGAAATTTCCCATCTCTGGAGATCTGCATGTGGTTCAGGCTTCTACCTATAGTCTTATGTAAAGACTGCAAATCTTTATGGGAGTAGACAGTCTCATCTTTCTCCTGAGGAGTGGTTCTTGAGTTTGAACCACTGACATTACGGTTAGCAGCCCAATGCCTAGCCCACAGCACCACTTCTCTCTACCTCCAGTTGTTGTCAAATTGGTTCCGATTCATAGCAACCCTGTTTCCAAGAAGCAGCTGGTGGGTTTGAACCACTGACCTTGTGGTTAGCAGTCCAATGTTTATCCTACAGCGCTACACCGGGGATAATATTTATTCTTTTTAACCACTGAAGAATCTGAGACTGGAGGTCAAACTGATTGTGCACCTTACATGTAGCAAAACCAAGTTTCTGTGAATTGAAAACAGCCTTGTCTGTTTCTAGATCCTAAGCAAGTTTAGTGCTAAAATATGCTGTTTCACAAATAAAATTATAAGGAAGGAAGGCAATGTTGTCAAAACAGAGAAGTAAGTCACTGAAGAGGGTGTAGAAGAATGCCGAGGACCCTATTAGTCACAGTCTGGGTTGGGATTAGCTATTCATTTAATCAGCAAATATTTATCAATTACAGACTATGTGCTGGGCTTTGGATATATATGAGTAAATACAACAAACATAAGTTTACAATAGCTCAACAAAAATGTATTAAGTATCTCCTCTGGCAAGCCTCGAAAAGGGCTGAGGAGACAATGGTGAGGGAACCCACCACAGACCTGCTTGAAGATATGAGATTCTATCACCCAAGTACGGTTCCTCATTCTGCTTCTCAGCTCTACTGAAGGAATAAGAAGGTGACAGTTGAGATTGCCTCATAGATTATGAAAGCCTTCTCTGGGAAATGAATACTTAAAAATCACTTCCTTTAAAAAAATTTTTTTCTGTGCATTTATCACAGGTAACATCTCCTAGCAAAAAAGGTGATGGTGTTTTCCTATGATGTGATATGTTACTGTTAACATATTCCCATTGTCAAGTTAAAAGGGAAATAGCATTATTTCAAGACTGGGAGTCCTTAGAGAGGCCAGTTTAGGACAAAGGTCACTGATTTTCATAAGATGTATTAATCACAAGAACAAATCTCTCTTGGAGAAAGTACAGCTAGAATGCTTCTTAGAGCCAGGATGCTGGGAGTTTCCTTTTCTTACTTTGGACGTGTCATCAGGAGGGACCAAGCCCCTGGAGAAGGACATTGTGTTTGGTAAAGGGGAGAGTCAGTGAATAAGAGAAAGACCCCTAACAAGAAGCACAGCATGGACTCAGACGTAGCAGTGATTGTGAGGACCACCCAGGACCGGGTAATACTTCATTCTATTGTACGAAAGGTTGCTACGAGTCTTAGTTGGTTCTACGGCACCACATTAACCACATTACAACAACATTAGCCACAGAGCTAAATATTCTCTCATTTATGTGTGTCAAGTGTGACAGTCACACATATATTCCTGGGCCAGAAGGAAAGGCCAAATCCCCTGGCCAGTGGGCCAAGAAGCCAATGACATGAATTTTCTGTAAGTACGCCTTTACCATCCCCACTGGGGACAGATCTCAAACTCTACTAAGGGCCGGTTCATAGAGAACTGGTAGTAACAGGCATTCCTTCTCGTTGTCAGAGCTGCTGCGGAAGATTTTTGCTGCCTCCAGAGTTCATGACTCCAGACTCCTTTGTTTGGCTCCTGGAGATTTTTCTACTATCCCGATTTTTCTTTTATCTGTACTTGAGAGGGAATACAGTAGTGTTCCCTAAATTATTGTTATTGTGAAGTACCATCAAATCGGTTTTGACTCATCACAATCCTGTATGGGGTTTCCAAGGAGCGGCTGGTAGGTTTGAATTGCAGACTGTGTAGTTAGCAGTCCAGTGAATTAAACTAAAGGCCTGGATCTACTGCTTACTAATTGAGAACTTGGACCAATTACTGAATACCAATCATATGAAGCTCAGTTTTTGTTGTTGTTGTTAGGTGCCATCGAGTCAGTACTGACCCATAGCAACCTTATGCACAGCAAAAAGAAACACTGCCCGATCCTGGGCCAACCTCACTATTGTTGCCATGCTTGAGCCCATTGATGCTGCCATTTGGCCAATCCATCTCTTTGGGGGTCTTCCTCTTTTTCTCTGACCCTCCACCTTACCAAACATGATTTCCTTCTGTAGTGACTGGTCCCTCCTGACAATATGTTCCAAGTATGACACATAAAGTTTGGCCATCTTGGCCTCCAAGGAGCACTCTGGCTGCACTTCTTCCAACACAGATCTGTTATTCACCTGTAAAATGAAGAGAATAATAACCTACCTCGTTGGTTGGTTATGCACACTCTAAGAGAAATTTTGTATTAGGATTTGGCACATCACGGCACATGATAAACAACAACTCTCTCACAGTCCTTTCTTATTTCTGCCACTACATTTGCCCTACCTCCAAATTTATGTCCTTGACAATCTCCCTGAGTTACCCCTCAGCTCCCTTCCACACACAGATAGCTTCCATTTTAATCTCTGGCTTCTATCTTTCTTCTGGGCATATTTCATACTACCTTCTGAACATCTCTTCCTGGATATCCAAAAAACTGGCATTTTGTATCTGGCAAGTGAAACTGAACTTTCTTCTTGCCCCTAAAACTTGCTTTTCCTCCTGTTTCCTATCCTTCTCAATGTCATTGTCATCCAGCAAGTCATCCAAGTTCAAAATATTGATGTCAACCTTACTCTTCATCCCTCATTTCTTTCTTCTAAGTGGTTGCTGACAAAGGGTAGAGTCAGCATGTTAGAGATATGGGACCCTGTATCTCACGCTAATCCTCTGGTCTAGTGGTCTAGGAGTGGACGTTTGATCAATGCTGGAATTTGAGGTCTATTTGATTTAGCAGGCTGTGAGATGTGTAAGTCTGGAGTTGTTGGTAGCTTTGCTTCTGGCCACATGGAGAACACAAAGCTGCATTGAGAGCAAAGGACACTGGTTTCCAGAGAGGAGCATCGTGAACAGATAGCCACTGTCAGAGAGTCAATTCCGGCTCCGAGAAGTCTGTAGGTCAGAGTCAAGCTGCCCTAGAGGGTTTCCAAGGCTATGAATCTTTACAAAAACACGCTGCTCCAGGTTTCTCTTGTGGAGCACCTGGTGGGTTTGAATCTGACTTTTGGGTTAGCAGAAGAGTCCTGTGCCATCAAGTTGGTTCCTACTCATAACAACCTTATGTACAACTGAATGAAACATTACCTAGTTTTGCACCATCCTCACAATTGTTGCCATATTTGTGTCAACTCACCTCCTTTTATCTCGGGTAAGGGCTTCCTCTTTTTTGCCAACCCTCTACTTTACTAAGCATGATGTCCATCTCCAGGGTGTGGTCCCTTCTGATAATATGTCCAAAAGAAGTGAAGTGAAATCTCACCATCTTCACCTCCAAGGAACATTCTCAGGTTATTATTTACAAGGCAGATTTGTTCATTCTTCTGGCTGCTGCTGTGTGCCATCAAGTCCGTTCGGACTCTAAGTGGCCCTGTATACTTGTATAGGGTTTCCAAGGAGCAGTTGGTAGGTTTGAAACACCGACCTTATGGTGAGCAGTCCAGTGCTTATCCTACAGTACCACATAGTTCTTCTGCCAGTCTATGATATAGGCAGTATTCTTTGCCAGCGCTAGAATTCAAAGGCATCACATCTTCTGTGGCCTTCCTTATTCACTGCCCAACTATCACACACCTATGAACTCATTGACAAAACCATGGCTTGAGTCATAGGCATCTTATCCCTCAAAGTGCCATCTTTGCTCTTTAACACTTTGTTGTTGTTAAGTGCCATTGAGTCGATTCTGGCCTATAGTGACCCTGTATAGGGTTTCCAAGGAGCAACTGGTGAGCTTGAACCACTGACCTTGCAGTTCAAATGACTTTACAGTCTGATGCATTAGCCCACAGTGCCACACCAGGACTCTTCTGGAGATTTGCCCAACGCAATCCATCGTCTGATTTCTCAACTGCTTCCATGAGTGTAAAATGTGAATCCAAGTAAAATAAAATCATTGACAACTTCAATAATTTCACCATTTATCATGATGTTGCTTATGGGTCCAGTTGTGAGGAATTCTGTCTTCTTTATGTTGAGGAGCAATCCATTACCAAAGGTGGTGGTTGTGGTGGTTATGTGC
The DNA here is from genome assembly GCF_000296735.1 of Chrysochloris asiatica. Lineage (NCBI taxonomy): Eukaryota > Metazoa > Chordata > Mammalia > Afrosoricida > Chrysochloridae > Chrysochloris > Chrysochloris asiatica. The sequence goes on along the minus strand of NW_006408562.1, from coordinate 13,511,899 downwards.
CGTGGAGTCAGTTCTGACTCATAGCAACCCTGTACAGGGTTTCTGAGTCTGTAAATCTTTATGGGAGCAGAAAGCCTCATCTTTCTCCTGTGGAACAGCTTGTAGTTTCGAACTGCTGACCTTATGGTTTGTAGACTGATTCATAACCACTACGCTACCAGAGCTCCTTATACCAAAGAGAGACCTGTTGTTGTCATTAATTGCTATCAAGTCATTCTGACTCATGGTGACCCTGTATAGGGTTTCCGAAGCTATACATTTTTATGGGAGCAGAAAGCCTCATCTTTCTCCCAATGGCTTCCAAGGAGTGGCTGGTTGATGGGAGAGAGCTATAAACGTTTCAATCTCTGGTTGTTCTTGTAACCGAAGTGCCTCTCTCGTCTTTGACTCATTCTGAGCTTTTCTTGCCTAAACGATGGAGAGTGTGAGGACTGGTCAGTTAGCTGGGACTCAAGCTGATTACTGTTGTTGTTGTTGTTAAGTGCTTTCAAGTCAGTTCTGACCCATAGCAACCCTGTATAGGGTTTCTGAGGAGTGACTGGTGAGCTTGAACCACTGACCTTGTGGTTCAAACTGACTTTGCAGTCCCGCACATTAGCCCACAGAGTGGATGCTCTGTACTGTGGGATCCAAAATGACACTAAGGAGTTTGAAAATCACTTTAAGATCAGTGTAAAGAAATTTAAGGATTTTAAGCGGAAAATCAGGATCAATTTGGTATGGTGGTAAGACTACATTGGTTAGATTATGGAAAGGTCTAAGGGGGTGATAAGGAGTCAGGCTACTAACCTCAAGGTCAACAGCTAGAAACATCCAGCAGTTCCGAGGGAGAAAGCTGAGGCTTCCTGCTCCCCTGAAGATTATATGCATATCGTTTTGACAGGAGTTACAATCCTCTCAATTTCATAGCACTGTCCCCATTTCCTCCCTGGTTCCCATTTCCACTGGATTCTTGGTGAGTCTAGCAGACCTCCTGAGTTTCAGACAGTTGTTGTTGCTATGTGCCGTTGAGTCGGTTTCGACCCACAGTGACCCTGTATAGGGTTTCCAAGGCTGTAAATCTTTACAGGAGCAGAAAGCTTCATCTTTCTCCTGCAGAACTGCTGGCAGTTTCGAACTGCTGACCTTGAGGTTAGCAGCCTGATTTGTAACCACTACGCTACCAGAGCTCCAGACAGAGCCATTAATAAAACCCCAAGAAGACTGGTGGCCTTTGGTCATGTCTTAAAAATTGCAGGACCCAGCAATCCCAATTCCAGGTATGTATCCAAAAGTGAAGCCAGGAGCACAAACAGAAAACTGCCCACTTAGTTTATTGTGCCACTTCAAAAGGTGGAAGCAACTGAATAAATGAGTGGAGAAACAAAGTGTGGAATATACACATAATGTAATACTATACAGCTGTTGGGCGCTGTAAGATAAGCACTGGACCACAAGCTCAGTGTGAGCCACAAGGTTGGTGGTTCAATCCTACCAGCCACTCCTGGGAAACCCTATACAGGGTCACTATGAGTAGTAACAGACTTAACGGCACTTAACAACAACAACAAAGAGAAATGAAGTTCTGATGCATATCATGGCATGAATGAACCTTGGAAACATTATGTTAAGCAAAATAAGCCATCCACAAGAGGAAAAATATTGTATAATTCAACTATCACAAACTAAGCAATATAAGGGGCTTTCAAAAAGTTCATGGAAAAATGCAATAAAAACACAATGAAAATTTTCCATGAACTTTTTAAAGTGCCCTCATATATAGAAACCAAGATGATTAATGGTTATCAGCGGGTGTAGCACTGAGGGCTAATGCGCTTGACTGCAAAGTCAGTTTGAACCACAAGGTTGGCAAGTTCACAAGCCACTTATGAGTCTGAACCAACTTGGCAGCACTTAACAACAACAGGGTGGGAGAGAGGTGGGAAAAGGGAGGTTTTGTTGGAGGGGAGGGCACTGAGTTGTATGTTAACAGATTCAGTTGTGAAACCAGTTAGAAAAGGGTAGTGATTATGAAACTACAACAGGAAACTACGATCAATGTCATTGAAATGGGATTATGGCAGATATATTTGCAAGCATTTTGGTGTGTAGGTTTTTATCACAGTTTTAAAACATCAGTTAATGTCTTAGTTTCTTGTTGTTGTTGTTGTTGTATTGGCCATCAAATTGCCACTGACTCATAGCGACCCAATGCACAACAGAACGAAATACTGCCCAGTCCTGGACCAACCTCACAATTGTTGCCATGCTTGAGCCCATTGATGCTGCCACTTGGCCAATCCATCTTGTTGGGAGTCTTCCTGTTTTTCTCTGACCCTCCACCTTACCAAATATGATATTCTTCTCCAACACCTGGTCCCTTCTGACACTATGTCTGAAGTGGGAGAGACAAAGTTTGGCCATCTTGGCCTCCAAGGAGCACTCTGGCTGTACTTCTTCCAACACAGATCTATTGGTTCTTTTGGCAGCTCATGTTGTTGTTGTTGTCAGGTGCCATCGAGTCGGAACCGAATCACAGCGACCCCATGCATAGCAGAACGAAACAATGTCTAATCCTGGGCCAACCTCACTACTGCTGTCACATTTGATGCCATCAATGATGCCACCTGGCTGATCCTGCTCGTTGGGGGTCTTCCTCTTTTTCTCTGACCCTCCACCTTATCCAGCATGACATCCTTCTCCAGCGACTGTTCTCTCCGGACAACATGTCCAAAGGAGGAGAGACGAAGCTTAGCCATCTTTCGATTGAGTGGATCATGACAAACTATGGACAACATTGAGAAGTATGAGTTTTCCAGAACACTTCATTGTACTTCTGAGAAATCTGTACCTGGACCAAGAGGCAGTTGTTCGAACAGAGCATGGGAACACTGAATGGCAGCCCACGACACTTTCAATATTCTCCTCCAACACCATAACTCAAAAGCATCAATTCTTCTATAGTCTTCCTTATTCACTGTCCAGCTTTCGTGTGCATATGACGTTATTGAAAATACCATGGCTTGGGTCAGGCGCACCTTAGTCCTCAAGCTGACATCTTTGCTCTTCAACACTTAAAAAGGTCTTGTGCAGCAGATTTTCCTAATATAATACATCATTTAATTTCTTGACTGCTGCTTCCATGAGTGTTGATAGTTATCCAAGAAAAACGAAGTCCTTGACAACTTCAGTCTTTTTTCCACTGATAAGAATGTTGTTTATTGGTCCAGTGGTGTGGATTTTTGTTTTCTTGACATTGAGACGTATTCCATACCGAAGGCTGTGCTCTTTGATTTTCATCAGTAAACGTTTTATGTCCTCTTCACTTTCAGCAAGCAAGATTGTGTCATCTGCATATCACAGGTTGTTAGTGAGTCTTCCTCCAACCCTTAGTTTCTTAATGTTGCTGTAACAGAAATGCCACCAATGGGTGACCCCATAAGACAGAGTAGAACTGCTCTTTTCTCACAGCTTGAGAGGCTAACCGTCTGAATTCAGGGTGCCGGCTCTATTGAGGTGAAGGCTCATTCTCTGTTGACTCTGGGACAATCCTGCTCTCAGCTTCTCTAACTGTCCCTGGGCTTGCAGACTGCTCTGTCCTCACTCATCTCCCAATGCCGGCTTCTCTCTGTGCCAAATCAGCTTTCATAATATCTCAAAAAGAATCAATTTAAAACACACCCTAAGGGACTGTTCATTAACAACAAGGAAAACCACATTCCCAAATGGGATTGCATCCACAGGTGTGTTGTTGCTGTGTTCCCTTGATTTGACTGGGACTTATAGTAACCCTAGAAGGCAGATGAAAACTGACTGCCCCGTGCAATTTCTCACACTGTTAACCTTCCTGGAGGGAGAAAGACAGTACAATTTGTTTCCATGTAGGGGACCATCTTAGAAACTCTGTGGGGTAGTTCTACTCCTTCTTGTGGGGTCTCTATGTGTCCAAATCCACTTGACAGCACACCAATGTGTTTTTGTTTCGTTGTGGTTGTTGTTTTGAATCTTTAGGAAACAGACTGCAGGTTTTTTCTCCGGTCCAGTGAGCAGCTGGTGGGTTCGAACCACAACCTTACACTTCACAGCTGAGCGCTTCAGCATTATGCCACCAGGGCTCCTTTGGAGGTCTAGGGATATTCATTGCCACTGAGTTGGCCGTAACTCACAGTGACTCTGTGGGACAGAGTAGCAGTGCATAGGCTTTCCACAGCTGTCATCTGTAGGGAAGCCAACCGCCAGGTTTGTCTCCTGCGGAATTACTGGTGTAGGGTTCAAATCTCAGATCTTTTGGTTAGCAGGTTGGCAGTCAAGTGTCCGATATTGTGCCACAGGGGTGAAGAGTCACAGCACTTATATTTAGGGGACATAATTGTCTCCATGGAGTCCTGATGTGGTACTGTAGGAAAAGCACAGGACTGTGGCATTTGGAACCCATCAGCTGCTATCTGGACACCCAACACAGAGTCACTATGAGTTAGACTCAGTTCGATGGCACTAAACAATAACAATTCAATCCTTAACTGCTAGTATTAAAAAAAAAAAAAAAGCTTCAGAATATCCTACCAAGGGATTAGCACACCCAGAAGATTTAAAAGAAAGGCACATCACGTTTTAACCAGTTTTGTATACACAGAAAATTCTAAAGCAAGACCAGTACAAGACCCTCCATAGAACTGATTCTGGTGGTAGCGACCCTCTATGGAAAAGTAGGGTTTCCAAGTCTATAAATCTTTGTGGGAATAGATAGTCACATCTTTCTCCCTAAGAGCAGCTGGTGGGTTTTGAACCGCCAGCACTGTGGTTATGAGCTCAGTGTTTAACCCATTCCATCAGCAGGGCTGCTAAAAACAAGAACAGTTATAGTAAATTGTACAATTTATCCTCCTACTAGGAAGAAGTACTGCCAGAATGTCCCTCAGAAGTGAGTCTGGTCAGACTTTGTCTGACACACTTTGTACATGTGTCTTCACGGCACTTAACAACAAGCTCTTATTATCCTATGATTTGTTTTTGCTTTCTGCCTGTGGTTATAGTCCATTCATTTTCACAGCTGTGTAGAGTCCTTGGAGAAAGAAGTGACGCTTGGTAAAGTGGAGGGTCGGTGAAAAAGAGGAAAACCGTCAACAAGATGGATCAGCAGAGGGGCAGCGGCAGAGAGATTAACCACAGCAATAGTTCTGAGGATGACGAAGAACCGGGCAGAGATTGGTTCTGTTGGACACACGGTCGCTATGAGTTGGAACTGACTCAACAGAACTTAACAACATTGTTCTTATAAAAGAAGTAGCTCCAGTGTTACTAAGTGTAATGTGGTGTCGTAGGATAAGCACTGGACTGCTAATCATAAAATCAGCAGTTCGAACCCACCAGCTGCTCTCTGAATACTATCAGACACATAACAACAACAACATGACTCAGAACCAACTCGACAACACATAACAACAACAACATTGTCCTGTTTACCTCTGGGAGACAGCATTTCAAGATTTACTAAACTTAATACCAGAGAAAATTTATATTCTCAGATCATTTGGGTTGTTACCTGGAGTGAAATATCTAACCCTTGAATGGCACTTCGCAAGTTTCAAATTACCTCCATACTTAATTCTCACAACCATCCAAAAGCGGCCGTATGGCCATCTTATGGATGAGAGAACAGATCAGATGGGGAGTGAATAATGTTTATTTTTAAAAGAGAAGCACCGCATGTAATCACAGGGCGTCACTGAAATTTTGCTTCTGTGCAAAATACCACAGACATAGTCGGGTGCCTCCAAAATTGCGTAAGAACTTCTGACTGAACTCACCTCTTTCCCAACTACTGGTCAACCCGCAGCATTACAGAAGAGTGGCACAATCAAGTCGAAAGCATGGTTTACAGGCAAACACAATCCTGATGACGTGGATCTACGCAGGCGCTGACCCTGGGGTGATAAAAGAAACAGGTGCTCTGCCACTGCCTAGTTAGACAGTGAAGACAACGGAGCATCCTTAGGTTTGATAACAATCCGGATTTTCCTCATAATGAAAGTTTGTTATTGTTTAGAGCTGTCGAGTCGGTTCGACTCATACAGTTGCTGAAGAGCAGCTGGTGAGCTTGAACCGTCGACCTTGTGGTTCAAACCAACCTTGCAGTTCAGCTCATTAACACACAGCGTACTTGTAAATTACAGTCATTACAAAATATGATACAATACCATTTGTAAAAAGGCATAAAGAAGAAAATAATCTCATGATCAAGGACAAGAATTACAAGTACACTAGTAAGCAGTTTAATTTGTTGTTGTTGTTAAGTGCCGTCGAGTCGGTTCCGACCCATAGCGACCCTGTACAGGGTTTCCGAGAGTGTAAATCCTTACGGGAGTAGTAAGCCTCATCTTTCTCCCGCGGAGCGGCTGGTAGTTTCGAACCGCTGACCTTAAGGTTCGCAGCCCGATTCGTAACCACTACGCTACCCGAGCTCCTTTGTTAAACACTTAATTATACATCAGCAGACGCGACATTGTGGTTTGTGATGGAATTCTCACTTCCCATGTAAAGGAGTCCTGGTGTGGCTCTGTGGTTTAATGCGCCAGACTGCAAAGCCGTTTGAACGGCAAGATCGGAGGTTCAAGCTCACCAGCTGCTCCTCGGAAACCAATGCAGGGTCGCTATGGGTCGGAATCTACTCAATGGCACTTCACAACAACAACCATGTAAGAAGAGACTCAGTCCAATTGCCAGTGCACCTATGTGCAGTACCAGCTTCTGCCACTGGAGGCTGCTGTGTTACTCTGAGGTTGGAGAGGTTTCAGCAGAGCTTCCAGACAAAGCTGGACTAAAAAAAAAGGCCAGGCAAATGACTTATAAAATCAGCTCATGGAAACCCTATGAATCACAGTGCTACAATCAGCATTTTGTTCCAGTCTGCATAAGTTCCCCTGAATGTGGACCAAGGGCTCCAAACAATAACAACATAGGTTGGCAAGTATTTACGTCTTTCCTATCTTGTTTCTTGACTGCTGCTTCCAGGAGTGTTCTGGTTGATCCAAGAAGAATGAAGTCCTTGACAACTTCATCTTTTCTCCACTGTTAAGAATGTTGTTTATCGGTCTAGTGGTGGAGACTTTTGTTTTCTTTACATTGAGATGCAATCCATACCTAAGGCTGTGCTCTTTGATCTTCATCAGTAAATATTTTAAGTCTTCTTCACTTTCAGCAAGCATATAGCAGGCTATTAATTAGTCTTCCTCCAATCCTAATGCCACGTTTTTCTTCATATAATCCAGCTTCTTGGATTATTTGCTCAGCATACAGGTTGAATAAGTATGGTGAAAGAATACAAACTTGTCGCACACCTTTCTTAATTTTAAACCATTCAGTGTTCCCATGTTCTGTTCAAACAACTACCTCTTGGTCCATGTACATATCAAACGACATATTGCATTAGGCAAATCTGCTGCATAAGACATTTTTAAAGTGTTGAAAATTAAAGATGTCAGCTTGAGAACTAAGGTGTGCCTGACCCAAGCCATGATATTTTCAATAACCTCATATGCATGCGAAAGCTGGACAGTGAGTAAGGAAGACCGTAGAAGAATTGATGTTATGGTGTTGGAGGAGAATTGAGTTATGGTGTTGGAGAAGAGTATTGAAAGTGCCATGGGCTGCCAAAAAAAGCAAACAGATCTGTTGGGAAGAAGTGCAGCCAGAATGCACCTTGGAGGCCAGGATGACCAGACTTCGTCTCTCATACTTCGGACATATTGTCAGATGGGACAAATCTCTGGAGAAGGATATCATGTTTGATAAGGTGGAGGGACAGAGAAAAAGAGGTCGACCTCCAGCGAGATGGATTGGCCAAGTGGCGGCATCAATGGGCTCAAACCTGGCAACAATTGTGAGGTTGGCCCAGGACAGGGCAGTGTTTCATTCTATTGTGCATAGGGTTGCTATGAGTCAGTACCAACTCAATGGCACCTAACAACAACAATATCTTGTTTCTACCCTTCATCTTTAATTTTTAAAATACGCCCATGAAGGTACTCATGGTGCTGTGGTTGATAAGTGCTGGTGAGTTGGTTCTGACTCACAGTGACCCTGTGTTTGAGGAGCAGCTGGTGAGTTTGAACCGCTGACCTTGTGGTTCGCAGTCCAGTGCTGATCCTACAGCGCCACACCAGAAGGTACTCATATGACAGGTTAAATAGAGCATCACCAGTACTTCTGAAACCTTTGGGTACTCTACCCCTCAGGCTGTATTCTCCCCAGCTCTGAGCTAACTACTCTCACGTTTTGGGTGGATCATCTTTTGATTTTCCATATATACACTTTAGATTAACCTTGGCTTTCTTTTTTTTAAAAATCTATTTGTATATAATTTGTTATATAAATTATAGAGTCCTGGTGTGGCACTGTAGGATAAGTACTAGACTGCTAACTGCAAGGTTGGCAGTTCTAACCTACCAATCACTCCTCAGAAAACCTATAGAGGGTCACTATATGTCAAAACCGACTTTATAGCACTTAACAACAAGCTTTTATTATTCTGTGATTTGGCTTTGCTTTCTATTTTGCTGTTAAGATGTATACAGGTGTGTGTCTGTGGTCCATTCATTCTCACAGCTGTGTAGTGTCTGTCCTGTGTGTGGTGTCCTGTGTGTAGAGTCCTGTATAGACCCTGGTGTGGTGCTGTGGGTTACTGTGCTAGACTATAAAGTTGGTGCTGGGGCCAACTGCCACATCTGACAATTGGCTATTCTCCACGACCTATGCGGAGAGAATTAAACCCAAGTAGGGGCAACAGGAGGTAAAAGGAAGACACAAGTGACATAAGAAAAGTTGGAACCAAGTGGGATGCAGTACTCTGATGGAGATACTGTGGCACAGACCAAGGCAGCAAGTTTATTTTATACACAGCTCAAGGGGAGGTGCTTGAGGGAGGGTAAGGAGTGCAAGAACATCTTGTACTGAAGGAGCCACCAATAATCGGAACTTTGTCAGAAAAACTTTAACTTGTGGTAGCTAGCTGGAACGCTGATTAGGGTGGCTAGAATGTTGCTCAGGCTGAGCCAAAGGACATAGCTAAATACAAGGAAAGACCTTGCAAGTTCCCTGTCCCCTGAGATAGCCCTGCAAGTTTCTTGGGGGCAGGGCTTGAGTTTCTGGACTATGGCTGTTATTTGCAATCCTTTAGTTAAACTCTCCCCAAGTCAGGGAACTTCGGCTCAGCTGCTTCCAACAGGTTGGTTTGAAACTTAACAGCCACTCCTCGGAAACCCTATACAGGGTCACTATGAGTCAGCACAGACTCGACGGCACTTAACAACATGGTGTTTCATTGTATAAATGTACCCTAAAGAGTTACCATTCTAGTATTGATGGGCACTGGGGTTTCCCCTGTGTTCTAATAACAGTGTACCCTGGAACATTCTTATTTGCACCTTCTGGTGCACCTGCATAAGAGTCTCTCTGAAGAATAATCCTTGTGTAATTTCTGGGCAGCAGAGTAGATCCGTGGCACAACTTCCAGCATCACAGCATCATGCTAGTCACCACAGTACGGCAAACTGACAGGCGAGTGGTTTTTGGTATAATGACTGGATTCTTTCCATCTTCTTTTGATGCTTCCTGTGTCATTCAGTATTTTGCCCATAGAATCCTTCAGTATTACAAGCTGAGGTTTGAATTTTTTTCTCCAGTTCTTTCAGCTTGAGAAATGCTGAGAGCTGTCTTTCCTTTTGGTTTTCTAACTCCAGGTCTGCACATTTTATTATAATTCTTTGTCTTCTTAAAGCTGACCTTTGAAATCTTCTGTTCAGATATTTTATTTCAGCATTTCTTCTATTTGCTTTAGCTACTCTATGTTCAAGGACTCCTGGTGTGGCACTGTAGGAACAATACTGGACTTTGAACCACAAACGTCAGCAGTTCAAACCCACCAGCTACTTCTTGGAAACCCTATACAGGATTGCTATGAGTCAGAATTGACTCAGTGGCACTTAACAACAACAACTCTATGTTTAAGAATAAGTTTCCTAGCAGAATGTGGGACCCTTTCCAGAGAAGCAGTGACACCAGAGATGGAGGCAGAGATGAGGACATGGAGAGAGGGAGCAGCTGAGGACTCTAGACTCATGGAAAGAGAAAGACTGAGTGCTGGCAGCCAGGAGACAGGCTTGCGGAATGTGTCCTTTGCTTGTTTAAATTATTATATATTCCTGAGTGTTTTTATGTACATACCCCCACCCCACCCCACCCCACCCAAAAAACCCAGAGAGAATAGAAGCAAATACTATTGAATGATGATGCATGGAGGAGATTGTAATCATTGCAATGAAACGATGGTGTAAAACCAATAGTTTCCTGTGTAAACTATCACTCAGTTCACAACAAAAACCTTAAAAAATAATAAGTTTCAGAGTCTCTTCTGAGATCCATTTTGTCTTTTCTTTTTTTCCTGTTTTAAATGATGTTTTGCTTTCTTCGTGTATGATGTTTTTGATATTGTCTCACAATTCATCTTGTCTTATGTCATTAGTGTTAAATGCATCAAATTTATTCTAGAGATGGTCTCTAAATTCAGATGAGATATATTCAAGGTCATATTTTGGCTCTCATGGACTTATTTTAATTTTCTTTAACTTCAGCTTAAACTTCCATATGAGCAATTGATTGCCTGTTCTGCAGTTGGCCTCTGGATTTGTTCTGGCTAATGAAACTGAACTTCTTCATTGCCTCTTTCCATAGATGTAGTTGATTTGATGATTCCTGTGCATTCTTTTTGGTGAGGTCTACAGGTATAATTGCCGTTTATGTTGTTGAAAAAAGGTATTTGTAATGAATAAGTTGTTGATCTTCCAAAATTTTATCAAATGATCTCACGCCAAGGCTATATTTTTCAACTACCAATCCTTTTTCATAGTTTCTGTCTTTTGCATTCCAGTCAACAGTAATTAGGAATGCATCTTGATTGCATATTTGATCAGTTACAGACTGCAGAAGTTGGTCAACATCTTCAATTTCTTCATCTTTGTCATTAGTGATAGGTATGCAAATTTGAATGATAGTCACATGAACTTGTTTCCCTTATAGGTGTATGGGTCTTACCCTATTCCATCAACAGGTTTATATTTCAGGAGAGAGCTCTAAATCTCCTTTTTGACAATGAATATAAGTTGTTGTTACTAAGTGCAATTGAGTCAGCTCTGACTCATAGCTACCATGTATAAGGTTTCCAAGGAGTGACTGGTGAGTTTGAACTGTCAATCTTGCAGTTCAAATTGACCTTGTGGTCCAGTACTTATCCTACAGCACCACATCAGGAATCCTGAATATGGTATGTCTGTTGTTATTAAGTGCTGTTGAGTCGGTTCCGACTCATAGCGACTCTATATAGGGTTTCCTAGGAACATAGTGAGGGAGCTCTGGTAGCGTAGTGGTTACGAATCGGGCTGTGAACCTTAAAGTCAGTGGTTCGAAACTACCAGCTGCTCCGAGGGAGAAAGATGAGGCTTTCTACTCCCGTAAATATTTACACCCTCGGAAACCCTGTACAGGGTCGCTATGGGTCGGAACTGACTCGACGGCACTTAACAACAACTTAACAAGGAACATAGTGTAGTGGTTACCAATCAGGCTGTGAACCTCAGGGACAGCAGTTCTAAACTACCAGCTGTCCCGTGGGAGAAAGATGAGGCTTTCTGCTCCTGTAAAGACTTACAGCCTCAGAAACCCTGTAGAGGGTCGCTATGAGTCAGAACCGACTCCATGGCACATAACAACAACAAGGAACGGCTGATGAGCTTGAACCACCAACATTGCAGTTCACACCGACCTTGCAGTCCAGTGCATTAAACCTCAGCACCTAGGATCTCAATATTCTTCATTTTTCCTATCTGTGAGCCAAGGTTTGTAAGAGTACTTGTGGCCTTGATTTCTCTCTTCCGTTAGAATCTTCGAACAGATTAGCTAGTCAGGGAAGCTACAGGGTATATGTACATACACCAAGACAAAAGCAGGAAGGATGAGTTGGGAGGTGGGGGGAAGGGAACAGACTGTCCCTGAGTAGTCTGAAGATAGTAGAAAACTGACGTAGAGGATGCAGAGCCATAATGAGCACTGTCCTGTTGTGAGGCCCTACAACATGCTAAGAACAATGGTGGTGCTGGTGTGCTGTGGGGTCAGTTGTGACCCTGCAAAGAGTTTCTGAGGCTGTAAATCTTTATGGGGAGTCCTTGTATGGAGCTGAGGGCTAATGCATCAGACTGCAAAGTCATTTGAACTGCAAGGTTGGTGGTTCTAGCTCACCAGCTACTCCTTGGAAACCCTATACAGGGTCACTATGGTTCAGAATAGACTAGATGGCACTTAACAATAACAACAAATCTTTATGGCAGCGACAATGAAAAAATGGGCTATATTTGGCCAGTTTCTATAGACTCCCATCGACCTGGAGATGAGAGAGAGAAGAGGAAGGGCTGGTTGGTCCAAAGTGTGGTGAGACCTGGGGACTCCTGAACCCATGGACAAGGACCTAGCCACAAAGGGCTAGAGCTGAGAGTAAATCATCCGGCTGATACGAAGTGAGGGGAGATGCACAAGAATGCTCAAACTTGCAGATTGTACCCATTTGACCTAGCCTCAATGGTTTGATCATCAGAACTTGAATAGAGGAAGATAAAGAAATTTGATAAAGGAGACAAATGTAAATTGCTACAATTTGATGAACTTGACCTATATTTATAGATGTAGTAGCTCAAAATATCAACTGAAAGGGAAAGAGTCTTCACTTCAAGGATCAAACCTATCCCCTCTGTCCACAGAGTTGACAGAATGGGCAGTTTAGACATTAGCTACCTAAAATGGGGGGTGGATTATAAAAGTACAAAGTAGCTATGGTGAAAGGAGATGGAGATACAACTTTTGATTCAATAGTGAGTAATTGTGGTCATAACTAATTGTAATTGTCACAGCTGTAAAGGTACAAGTTTTGTAACATAAGTGGGGAGTAGTTAATCTTACATTCCAGGAACTGAGACCCCTAGGACCATCAAGGGAGAGAAGCATGAGCAGAATGTGGGACCTTCTCCAGAGAAACAGTGACACCAGAGATGGAGGCAGAGATGAGGACATGGAGAGATAGAACAGCTGATGACTCTAGATTCATGGAAAGAGAAAGGCTGTGTGCTGGTGGCCAGGAGGCAGGCTTGCAGAATGTGCCCTTTGGTTGTTTATATATTCCTGAATGTTTTTGTGTACATAAAAACAAACAAACAAAACAAGGAAATAGAAGTAAATACTGTTGAATGGTGATGCATAGAGGGGATTGTAATCATTGCAATGAAATGAAATACGATAGGATGAGTACAAAACTGATGTTCCCCCATGTAAATTATCACTCGATTCACAATAAAAGCTTAAAAAAGATTAAAAAATTCTTTACTGGAACAGAAAACCTCATCTTTCTCCCATGGAACGGCTGGTAGTTTTGAACGATTGATCTTGAGGTTAGCAGCCCAACTCGTAACCATTACGCTACCAGAGCTCCTTGATAAGAGCTATTGTTGTTGTTGTGATGTGCCGTTGAGTCGGTTCCGACACATAGCGACCCTGTACAGGGTTTCCAAGGCTGCAAATCTTTACGGGAGCAGAAAGCCTCATCTGTCTCCCGCGGAATAGCTGGTAGTTTCGAACTGCTGACCTTGCGGCTCGCAGTCCGATTCGTAACCACTACTCTATTAGAGCTATGTTGTTATTAAGTGCCATGGAGTCGGTTCCCACCCATAGGTACCATGTACAGGTTTTCCGAGGCTGCAAATCTTTACCGGAACAGAAAGCCTTATCTTTCTATAAGAGCTATAGAGTCATTTAAAAACACTGTAAGCCTTACAATCATTCTCTCAGGTCTGTATTATTATCCTTATTTTACAGACAAGGCCCCAGAGCAGAGCCTCTCAGCACGCAATCACACTGCGCATGAGCTGACTCTAATTTGGGGACGAGAATTTGTATTTATCACAGGAGTTGACTGCAGTTTGTGGAATACCTGTCAGTTGGCTATGTTGGACACTGACAATTGCAGACCTAGTGCCCTTACGTCCATTCCAACTCACAGCGACCCAGGGTTTCCAAGGTTATAAATCTTTGCCGGAGGAGCTGCTGTTGTTAACTGAGACAGAGTCAGTTCCGAGTTGTAGCAACCCGGTATAGGGTTTTTGAGGAGCAGCTAGTGGGTTTCAGGTTCGCAGTCCAGTGCTGACCCTATAGCGCCACACAAGGCGTAGAAAGCCCCATTTTTCTCCCACAGAGCAGCTGGTGGGTTTGAACTGCCAGTCTGTGGTTAGCAGTCCAGCGTTTAGATTACAGCACCATCAGGGATTCTGACCTGCAGCTATGGACAGTCCAAACATACTGTAACAAAGTGTTTGATTACTAGTCAGAGATGCCTAAAATTGGCCCAGCTCTGAGCCCCTCACCTAATTGGCCTCACTGTTGCTGTTAGGTACCAAAGAGTCCATTGCAACTCACGGTAAATTCATGTGTTACAGGGTAGACCTGCTCCCTTGTGGCACAATGCCTAAAGTGCTTGGCTGGTTAACAAACCGTCCCTGGTTAGATCCTGCCAGCTGCTCCCCAGGAGAAAGATGTTGCAGTCGGCCTCTGTACAGATTTACAACCTCGGAAACCCCATGGGGCAGTTCTACAGTTCCCTGTCCGGTCAATATGCGTCAGAATCAACTCAACAGCACTAGATTTGGTTTTGGAATCTTTATGGAAACAGATGGCCAGGGCTTTTACCCAAGTAGCCACTGTTGGTGTTAAGTGCTGTCGAGTTGGTTCTGACCCATAGTGGCCCTGTATAGGGTTTCCAAAGTGCAGCTGGTGAGTTTGAACCACCGAGCTTGTGGTTCAAACCAGCTATGCAGTGCTGCATGTTAACTCACAGCGCCACTGAAATCGTCAGCCTTTGGGTCAGCAGCTGAGTACTTAACCAAACCACCACCAGGTCTGCTGTGTGGTTTCGGGGATCTCAGTTACTGAACATTGGGAAGTGTAAAGGCCAGGACCCTCATGGAATTGCCTCAGCTCTCCATTATAAACTGGCTGACTCAGCTTGTATTCAGTTTCCTCATCTATAAAATGAGGGTAATCATTCTATCTACCTTTAGTAACAGGGATCAGAGCCACTGTATCACAACCTTCCACTTTCCTGGAGCTACTAGGAAAAAAGGTTGAAAAGGAGAACATATCTTATTTTTATTATTTTATTTCTTACAGATTTAGTGGAGTTAGTTATGTAGTCACTTTGGAGTTCTGGTGTAGCACAATAGGATAAGCGCAAGAATAAAAGGTCAGTTTGAACCACAAGGTCAGCAGTTCAAACTTACCAGCCGCTCCTCAAAAACCTTATACTGGGTCGCTACTAGTAGGAACCAACTCGATGGCACTTAGCAGCAACAACAACAACAACATAGTAATAGGAGTCCAGGTGTGGTGCCAAGGGATAGACACTAGACTGCTAACTGCAAGGTTGCAACAACAACCTATAATAATAAGGATCCTTAGTAGTGTAGTGGGTTACAAGTTGGACTGTTAACTGCAAGGTCAGACGTTCGAATCTACCAGGTGCTCCCTGGGAGAAAAATGAGGCTTTTTCCTTCTGTAAAGATTTACCAACTCATTGGAGGACTAAGGTGTGCCTAACTCAAGCCATGTTATTTTCAATAACCTCATATGCATGTGAAAGATGGGCAGTGAATAAGGAAGAGCATAGAAGAATCGATACCTTTGAGTAATGGTGTTGGAGGAGAATATTGAAAGTGCCATGCACTGTCAAAAGAACCAACAGATCTGTGTTGGACGAAGTGTAGCCGGAGTGCTCCTTGGAGGCCAGGATGGCCAAACTTCATCTCTCATACTTTGGACATATTGTCAGGAGGGACCAGTCGCTGGAGAAGGATATCATGTTTGTTAAGGTGGAGGGTGAGAGAAAAAGAGGAAGACCCCTAGTGAGATGGATTGGCCAAGTGGCAGCATCAATGGGCTCAAGTGTGGCAACAATTATGAGGTTGGCCCAGGGTCGGGCAGTGTTTAGTTCTGTTGTGCATAGGGTCGCTATGAGTCGATACCGACTCAATGACACCTAACAACAACAACAACAACAACCACTTATAGTAATAGCAGTCAGTCACTTGAAAAGAACAAAGGGGCACTGAGTGGTTTAATACTAGGAAAGGTATGCACCAGGATTATATCCTTTCACCATACTTTTCCAATCTGTATGCTGAGCAAATAATTTGAGAAGCTGGACTATATGAGGAAGAATGTAGCATCAGGATTGGAAGAAAATTCATTAACACTCTGAAATATGCAATCGACAAAACTTTGCTTGCTGGAAGTGAAGAGGACTTGAAATACTAATGGAGATCAATGACTACAGCCTTCAGTATGGATTATGCTTCAATGTAAAGAAAGTAGAAATCCTCACAACTGGGTCAATAAATAACATGATAAATGGAGATAAGAAGTTGTTAGCAACTTCATTTTGGTTGGATACACAATCGATGTTCATGGAATCAGCAGTGGAGAAATGAAAAAAACGTATTGCATTAGGCAGATTTGCTGCTAAAGACCTCTTTAAATTGTTCCCACCACTCATCTGTCAGTTTGTCACAATACAGTGGCTTTTGTGGTGTGTGTGACGCTTTTGTCACTGATATTTTAAATACCAGGAAGGTCACTGATGTAACTGGGGAAAAGGTTCTAAATTACCTGCCGCTGATAAGGCCAATATACAGAGACAGGACTCAGAGCCAAGAGCAAAGTGTTTCTTGAGAATTGATATCTAAGAGAACAGGGGAGCAGGAATTCCCCAGCTCTGATTTTCCCAGGAAAAAGGGAAAGGGAGTTTTATAGGGATCTTGGGCATGGGGTAGGGGTTAGAGAAAATCCAGGAACCCTTTTTTGCCTCGTTTATTCAATTATGTTGTCTCCAGCAGACATCATCAATTTCTATAGGTGGTTGTTATCAGTGGCTATCATAAGAGATGTATGGTTATTTTCTTTCATTCCTGTGATAATCCTCAGAGTGGGGTTTAAATACCAATAAAATAAGTGATTTAAATCTCTAAGAGTTTAAAGAAAAGGGGATTAACTATGGACTGTAGTAATTAACTATGGCAAGCAGTTAGAGAGAGATGTGGCACAGCTAGGGGTGATTGATTACAGACAAGGAACTATATTCAAAGTTTAACTGTTGGGCCAGGATGACAACTCAGGCCTTGGATGTTTTCTTTGGCCAGACTAAAATCCTTTTAGCGCCCTAGGTTTCCCAGTTTCCCATTTCAGTGGCCAGGTTTCAGCAGAGCTTTCAGATTCAGATTAGGCAGGAGAGGTAGACCACTTCTAAATGATTGTTGTTGTTGTTGTTGTTGTTGTTGTTATGTGCCGTCAAGTCGGTTCCAACCCATAGCGACCCTATATAGGGTTTCCAAGGAGCAGCTGGTGAGCTTGAGCCACCAACCTTGCAGTTCAAACAGCTTTGCAGTCTGACGCATTAACCCACAGCGCCATACCAGGACTCCACTGATGCTGGTGACAGCATTTGCAACAACTGAGAAGTTGAGGCCCTGTAACATGGACGAAAATCCAACTTCAAGGCCCTCCTCAAGATTGCGAGCCATGGACCCTGAGGGCCCAGGAAGTGACCCCCTCGTGGTCCCAGGTTCATGGCCTTTGGCAAACTCACTGTTTGGCCACCTCAATTTCCTCAATTGTACTTTTGTGCATTCTGTACCTGTTCTTTATGCTCATAACTCCGATAATTGTAGCTTCTGGGAAAATGGCTTCTTATGATCTTAACAAAAATAATGATTCTTCTAATGGTACCATTGTAAATGTCACTACCCTCGAGGTATGGGTTGTGTGTAAGATCTTGGGAACAAAGCTCTCTGAGAAACAAAGCTCTGGCCACTTGGCAGGAATGTTGACGCTGTTCTTTATCAATATATTCAGTTATGTTTGATATTAACTTAAATTCAGTTCCCTTTGGGGCTGAATCAGTAAAACCTCCCCAAACGACTTATGGGCAAGAACAGCTATATTGGGGTAATAGAAAGACATTTCAGATGCATTATGAGTATACTTAATTAAAAGACAATAGCAGCAACCTCCTCCAACTATCCCTGAGTAAGATAGTTTCGACCCTGAAGAAAAACTGTCCAGAGTATTCACTTACAAGAGAAAAAGTAAAATTACAAGAATATTTGTACTAAAGAAATAGTAGCAGCTCCCTTAGATTGTGCTAAGAGATGATCAGTTTGATCCTGACACATTTAGACTTATAATAGTAACAAGCATTTCAGTATTCATTTGTAAATTCTGAAACTAGGGTAGAAACATACAAGAATAAAAGATTGTACTGTTAGAATGAGTGTAAACTTGTCCCCAGACTTCCCTGAAAGTATAAAAGTTATATAGAGACGATTAGGTTTCGATTAACTGCTTATAATTTTGTTCACAAATGAAACCATGTACCTTTCACGCATAACATACACAGAAGGAACTAGAATTTCTAATGAACACTTAACCTGGCTCTTTTTAGCTAACTTTTCTTAAAATTTACTTGTAGTTCTTTGTAACAATAAAATCATGTGCTTTGGAAACTGCAAGTAGCTCGCCTAGGTAACAAAGACCTCGAAGTTAATACATAACCCAAAACTGCTTGCTTAACTTGGTATACGATAATAATCTTAGATTACTGTAAGACTCATGATGTCTTCAGCAAATGTTTTAAGAATGTCTGTGATTCACTGAAAAAGATTTGTCGTATGATCAGTCACATTTTTCCACAATGATTACCAATATTTTTTTCTGTATTTGTTTCCTGCTTAATGACAATAAAAGACTGAGGTGGATTCAGTTCTGCATGCATCCTTGGTAGCAGGGCTCTTCTGCCTGTCAGCTTGCATCCACTCTGGTCTCAGAGTGTCTCTTTCTCTCGCCTTTCCAGACATGCATCAAACTTGTGTGTCTGTCTTCTTTGTGTCTGTTTTGTTTCTATTCTATATCTTTCGCCTACCAGATCTCCCACCCTAGTGAAACTCACACTTCGTCGAGGCACCCCTTTGTCGAGGTAGGACCCCGACATAGGACCCCGACACACTGAAAGTCTTATGACTAGCAGTGGAACATTGTCAGATAGAGTGCTCAAAGGTGAGCCCCTAAGATTGGAAGTCACTCAAAATACAACTGGGGAAGAGCTGTGCCCTCAAAATAGAGTTGACCGTGGTGACATAAACGGAGCAAAGCTTTCTGGATCTTTATTTGCTGACTGAGCACAACTCAAAATGAGAAGATACTGTTGCAAACATCCATTAAAATCAGAATGTGTAATGTATGAAGTATGAATCTAGGAAAATTGGAAATCATCAAAAATGAAAGAGAATGCATAAAGATCAATATCTTAGGTATTGTTGTATGGCATTGAGTTGATCCCAACTTATAGCTAGCTACCCTGTATAGGGTTTCCTAAAGCGACTGGTGGATTTGAACTGCTGATCTTGCAGTTAGCAGTCCAGTGCTTATCCTACAGTGCCACACCAAGACTCACTGTGAGGCATTAGTGAGCTGAAATGAATTGGTATTGGCCATTTTGAATCTGACTATCATATGGTTATTATACCAGGAACCACAGATTGAAGAGGAATAGCATCACATTTATCATCAAAAACAACATTGAAGTACAGTGCTGTCTGTAATAGGATACTATCCATATAACTAAGAGGAAGACTAAGGAGCTGTGGTAGCATAGTGGTTATGAGTTGGGCTGCTAATCTCATGGTCATCAGTTCAAAACTACCAGTCGTTCCATGGGAGAGAGATGAGGCTTTCTGCTCCTGTAAAAATGTACAGCCTCGGAAAACCTATGTAGGGTTGTTATAAGTCGGAACTGATTCCACAGCATACCACACCACCATAAAGAAGACTGGAATCCTGGTGTGACACTCAGGTTAATGTACTGGAATGCAAGGTCAGTTTGAACCATAAGGCTGGCGGTTCAAGTTCACCAGCCGCTCCCCAGAAACCCTATACCGTGTCCCTATGAGTCAGAGCCAACTCAACAACATTTAACAACAACAACAACAAGGAAGACCAGTTAATACAATTATTATTCAAATTTAACCACAAAAACCAGTGTGATAAAACTGAAGTATTCTACCAACTTCTGTCTCAAATTGATCAAACATGCAATCAAGATATATTGATAATTACTGGTGATTGGAATATAAAAGTTGGAAACAAAGAAGAAGGATCAGTAGCTGGAAAATATTGCCTCGTGAAAGAATTGAAGCTAGAGACCTCCTGATAGAATTTTGCAAGCTCAATGACTTATTCATTGCAAATCCTTTTTTTCCCCCCAACAACAAGAGACTATACACATGCGTGAACCAAAAACCAGAAGACTTGTGGGATGACAACAAGAACATCATCTGTGAAGAAAGCAAAAGGCCATTAAAAAGACAGGAAAGATAGAAAAGACCAAAGTGGATGTCAGAAGAGTCTCAGAAACTTGCTCTTGATCATAGAGAAACTAGAGTGACTGAGAAATGAGGATGTAAAATAGCTGAACAGAAAATTTCAAAGGGCAGCTCAAGAAGACAAAATATTATAATGAAATGGTATATTGGTGGTGGTGGTGGTGGTTATGTGCCGTGGAGTTGGTTCCAACTCATAGCGACCCTGTACGGGGTTTCCGAGGCTGTAAATCTTCACGAGAGCAGAAAGCCTCATCTTTCTCCCGTGGAACAGCTGGTAGTTTTGAACTAGGTGACCTTGAAGTTAGCAGCCCCGTTTATAACCACTACAATACCAGAGCTCCTGACCAGGGGTTGTTGTTGTTGTTGTTAGGTGCCCTCGAGTCCGTACCAACTTATAGCGACCCTATGCACAGCAGAACAAAAACTGCCTGATGGAAAAATACCAAAGTGGCTGATAATTGGCATGGGTTTCTTTTTGTTATTACGTGACATCCAGGTGGTTCCAACTCATAGCGACCTTGTGTAGAGTTTCAGAGGCTTTAAATCTTTGTGGAGCAGAAAGCCTCATTTTTCTCCAGTGAAGAGGCAGGTGGGCTTGAACTGGCAATCACGTGGTTCGCAGTCCAGTGCTTATCGCATGAGCCAAAAAAAATGCTCTAGAATTAGATGATAGTAGCCATGGTTGTAAAATTATGTGAATATACTAAAAACCACTCAATTACAAGTACATTTTAAAAGGGGAAATGGTGTGATATGTAAATTATATCTTAATAAGTTTTAAAAGTCCACAGATGCAAAGCTTATAAAGGTGCAAGATAAATTAAGAATGAAGTACAGAGAACTGCTACAGCCTTCCCCGTTCCCCTTACCTCGGTTTACAAGTCTTTCTCTTCAGGCTGCCTCAACCCATCCCTCTCTTTCCCCCCGACCCCGCCTACTCTCACCTTCACCTATCCCAGGTGAGGATTTCTCCTCCAGTAGGCCCCGCCCCTTTGAAAAGATTCTCTGGCAAATTATTGAATGATGCTGAGAGCTTCAAGAGAAGATGGAAGGAATACAGAGTCACTGTACCAAAAGGAAATGGTTAATGATCAACCGTTTCAAGAGGTAGCATATGATCAAGAGCCAATGATACTGAAGGAGGAAGTCCAAGGTACACTGAAGGAATTGGCAGAGAACAAGGCTCCAGGAATTAATGGAATAAAAATTGAAATCTTTCAAGAAAGTGAGGTGGCACAGGAGGCACTCACTCATCTATGCCAAGAAATTTGGAAGACAGCTATCTGGCTGACTGACTGGAAGAGATACATATTTGTGGCCATTCCAAAGAGAGTTGACCCAACGGAATGTGGAAATCATCAGACAATCTCTTTGATATCCCATGTGAGTAAAGTTTTGCTAAAGGTAATACAGAAATGGCTACAATCATACATTGACAGAAAAGTTCCCGAGGTTCAAGCCGGATTCAGAAGAGGCTATGGAATGAGGGATATTATTCCTGATGTCTGATGGATCTTGGCTGAAAGCAGAAAGATGTTTACCTGTGCTTTGTTGACTATGTAAAGTCTTTCGATTGTGTGGATCATGATAAGCTATGGACAACATTGCGAAGTATGAGTATTCCTGAACACTTAGTTAATTGTGCTCATGAGGAATCTGTACCTGGGCCAAGAAGCAGTTGTTCGAACAGAACATGGGAACACTGAATGTTTTAAAATTAAGAAAAGTGTGCTACAGGGTTGTATTCTTTCACCATACTTATTCAACCTGTATGCTGAGCAAATAATCTGACAAGCTGGGTTCTATGAAGAAAAATGTGGCATCAGGATTGCAGGAAGACTCATTAACAACCTGCGAGATGCAGATGATACAACCTTGCTTGCTGAAAGTGAAGAGAACTTAAAATATTTATTGATGAAGATCAAAGAGCACAGCCTTCGTTATGGATTACATCTCAATGTAAAGAAAACAAAAATCCTCACCACTGGACCAATAAACAGCATTCTTATCAACGGAGGGAGAAAGATTGAAGTTGTCAAAGACTCCATTCTTCTTGGATCAACTATCAACACTCATGGAAGTAGCAGTCAACACTCACGGAAGCAGCAGTCAGAGATCAAACAACGTATTGCATTAGGCAAATCTGCTGCACAAGACCTTTTCAAAGTGTTGAAGGGCAAAGATGTCAGCTTGAGGACTAAGGTGCGCCTGACCCAAGCCATGGTATTTTCAATAACCTCAAATGCATGCGAAAGCTGGACAGTGAATAAGGAAGACTGTAGAAAAACGATGCCTCTGAGTTAAGGTGTTGGGGGAGAATATTGAAAGTGCCATGGGCTTCCAAAAGAACCAATAGATCTGTTTTGGAAGAAGCGCTGCCAGAATGCTCTTTGGAGGCCAAGATGGCCAAACTTGTCTCTTATACTTCGGACATATTATCAGTAGGGACCAGTCTTTGGAGAAGGATATCATGTTTAGTAAGGTGGAGGGTCAGAGAAAAAGAGGAAGAGCCCCGAGATGGATTGCTCAAGTGGCAGCATCCATGGACTAAAGCATGGCAATACTAGTGAGGTTGGCCCAGGATCACGCAGCGTTTCGTTCTGCTGTACATAAAGTCGCTATGCGTCGGTGTGGACTCAATGGCGCCTAACAACAAGCCCCGCCCCTCAGATACTACGCCCCTCTCTCGCCCCTCCCAATCTAGTTTGGAGTCTGCCACTCCCGGTGCGTTGGAGGTGCAGGGCCTCGGTCTTGGCTGAGAAAGTCTGTCTATTTTACCGCCGAACAAAATCTAGCACACACCGTCCAATTCTGTTTCTTTTAAGCCTATAGGTTATTTATACAATGTAGATATATTTCATAAGATCGAAAGTGTCAATATTCTTGCCTTCATTTGAAAAACAGAGAGCAGGAGCCGTTGGAATCACATTGGCAATATTTAAGACAGCCCATACGAGACAGGCCGGGTCCTACAGGCCTCGGTCTCCGAGCACAGCTTTTTCCTGCCGCGCATGCCCAGTGAGCCTGACTCGCCATGCCGACTGTCAGTGTGAAGCGCGACTTGCTCTTCCAAGCCCTGGGCCGCACTTACAGTGAGTGTCGGCCCCAAAAGTCTGACCTCTACATCCTCGCAGGCGCCCTCGCAGTGTTCGTGCTGCTTGGCAGCCCTTGTTGGCTCGGGGCGGTTGGGATCTGCACAGGGACGGCTGAGGACCGAGGCGGCCCCTTTGGGTTCCTGCCTCTCTGATGTCGCTTCTCTACCGGCACCGCTACGACTGCCGTTGCATCATCCGCATGTGCCCGCCAGTCGGGTCATTCATGCCGAGAACTCGCGGCGAGCGCCTTCTGCGTGCCTGGCGGGAGCTCTGTGCCCGAGGGTGGACTAGGAGCGAAACCCCGGCGCATCCTGAATGCAGCCAGTTTAGTGCAGCAACGAGTGGTTGGGAGTAGGGGGTTGACGGGAGAGGACTAACAGCAACGCATCTGTTTTTATTGTTTTCTATTAACTTTTACCGAGCGCTTGTTATGTGCCAGGCATTGTTCTAAGCAGTTGGAAATATAACAATGAGCGTGATACATGTTTTGTGGGTTTTTTTCCAATGATGGCGACAGTCATTAACCAACATATTAATGATTTTGGTTATTGTTAAATGCTATGGAAGGAAATAAAACAAGGTTTTTTTTGCTAAGAACAACATTAGATAAGGTGGTAACATTTGAACTGAGACTTGAACGACAAAGGAGTGTTTATTTGGGGGTCACAGTATGCACGCTGCACTTACACTCGTCCTCAGATTTAAAAACGGTGCTACTAGAAATAAGCTTGTGTAGATAAAATTTCCTCTTACCACATAATATAGCAGTTGAAATGACATCTGCGGCACCTCATAATTATCCACTTGTATAGAAGCTGTAGCCACTCACCTTTAAGAGCTTTTTGTTTTCGTGTCTAATGTAATTACAAAGCCCTGGCGCTGTAGATAAGCACTGAACTGTTAACCCTGAGGTCGGTGTTTCATACCCACCAGCTACTCCTTGGAAACCCTATCCAGGGTTGCTATGAGTTGAGACCAACTTGCTGGCACTTAGAACAACAATCACTTTAGTAACGGTTGTACATCTTCCCAGAATAAGATACTTCTCAAATGTTACTTCTGGCTTCTTTTAGTGTTAAGTGCTGTCCAGTCAGTTCCAACCCACATATAGGGACCCTGTACAGGAGTCCTGGTGTGGCGCTGTGGGCTAATGCGTCAGACTGCAAAGTTGTTTGAACTGCAAGGTCGGTGGTTTAAGCTCACCAGATACTCCTTGGCAACGCTATACAGGGTCGCTATAGGTTGGAAATCGACTTGATGGCACCTAACAACAGCAGCAACATAGGGTTTCCAAGGAGCTCTGGTAGCGTAGTGGTTACGAATCGGGCTGCGAACCTTAAGGTCAGCGGTTCGAAACTACCAGCCGCTCCGCGGGAGAAAGATGAGGCTTTCTACTCCCACCCTCGGAAACCCTTAACAACAACAACAACATAGGGTTTCCAAGGAGCAGCTGATGGGTTTGAACTTCCAAGCTTGTGGTTCAAACTGACCTGGCTCATATTGGCTCTAAATGACTCCACAAAGAGCTCTGGTAGCATGGTGATTATGAGTTGATTTACTAACTTCAAATAGACTGAAACTACCAGCCATTCCACTGGAGACAGATGAGGCTCTCTGCTCTTGTAAAGATCTACAACCTCGGAAACCCTATGCAGGGTCACTATGACTTAGAACCGACTCCGCTGCACACCACCACCACCAGCAAATAACTCATGGCACTTAAAAGTCACAGGGTACAGGTGCCCTACAGGGTTTCCAAGTCTTGTAGGTTTGAAACTGACTTTTAGGTTGCCAGCTGAGCAGTTAACCTGTGCCTCCAGGACTCCTTGAAATAAAGTTAGTTTTTAAAAAACCTTTCTAAAAGGTGTTCTTTCAGATACTCCCTATTCTCCACATTTTCTGACGTAGAAAATTCTCCCTGAGTTCCTGAAGTAGCACTCAGCTTGAATTTACTTTTAATTTAATTTTATATTTGTTTTAAAAATCTTTTTGGGATCAGCCTCATCTGTCTCCAGAGGAGCAGCTGGTGGGTTCAAATTACTGAGTTTGTGGTTAGCAGCCCAAGGCTTAGCCCACAGTCCCACCAGAACTCCTATTGTGTTTTTTTTTTTTGTTATGTATAATACTTACTTATGGGCAATAATGAAAGGAGCTCTCGTAGCATAGTGGTTACGAATCCGGCTGCGAACCTGAATCCGACCGCGAGCCTCAAAGTCAGCAGTTTGAAACTACTAGCTGCTCCATGGGAGAAAAATGAGGCTTTCTGCTCCCGTAAAGATTTACAGCCTCAGAAACCCTGTACAGGGTCACTATGAGTCAGAACCGACTTGACAGCACTTAACAACAACATACTGATTTATATTTCTTACCTATTCCTCTAAACCGTAGGGTCACTAAAAGTGTTCAGTATACATGAATTGTGTAGTATGATACATGGCAAATATTTGTTCAAGCCAAATATGAGTATAATAGTATCCAGATTTCCATCTCTGATGGTTTAAGAAATATAAAATGGTGAGATTTACTATTGACTGGCACTCAGTGTTTTAATATATTCCCTAGCTGCCCCTTCCCTTTTTTCACAGTTAGAGATCAGGTAAGCTTGATTTTCCTATTTGTTAGCTATTGGCTCTTTTAAAAACTTCAATCAAAACGATTGATGTTACTGGGCTGTACTTCAGATTGGTAAGAAGTGTTATCAGTAGATGTGTGCTGAGGTTACTTGTTAACTCCTAGTTAAATTGAGTCAGAGCTGGAAAAGCATGTTCATCAAGGAATCTGGTTTCCAAACGGTGTGGCTCCATCTGATTTCTCATTCTTTGTTTTTCTTTTCAGGTCACTTCTCAGTATGCTTTTCAATCCACATTCTCTCTTTTCCCCAGCACCCCCAGGGACTGCTTTTTATCTACCCTAAGCTCTATACTTTCTACCAATCACCTTCTTCACCAGCTCTTTGTTTATGAAGGATTTTTCTCTTTCAACCTATTTTCTGTTATTTGCTCCTTAACTCCTCTGGGTCAGCTTTGATTCCTCATTGTGCCTTTTTACTGCCTTGTTGTTGTTGTTGTTAAGTACCGTGGAGTCGGTTCCGACTCGTAGTGACCCTGCACAGGGTTTCCGAGGCTGTAAATCTTTACGGGAGCAGAACGCCTTTCTCCCGCGGAACCGTTGGTAGTTTCGAACTGTCGTCCATGAGGTTAGCAGCCCGATTCGTAACCACTACGCTACCAGCGCTCCTTTTTTACTGCCTTAATACTCAGATTATTTGGCGGAATCAGAGGGCAACTGTGGTATTCAGACTCCAAGGTGGTCCTCCCAAGGGTCCCCCTCTTCCTGGTATTCACGCCCTCCTACACTGCCAACCAGGATTGGTTGGTGGAACCAATAGCATGAGAGGGAAGTGCTATCACTTCTGAGCTGTTAAAGCCATGGCTCCCTTAAGCATTCTTTGACTTCCCTGGGCTCTTGAATACCTCTGTCATGTGACTATGACTGTCATGTGAGCGACCCTGTAGCAGGCTGGTGTGGGAGGAACTGAAGCCACTTGCGGGGACGGAGGAAAAAAAGGAGCAGGCCTGCCAACAACCAAGAGAGTGCTTGGAAGCAGACCTCAGCTCTCAGCCCTCGCTGTGACTTGAGATGATTACAGTTGCCATGCAAAGTATATGCCCCCTCACCAGCCTCCCAGTTCTAATCACTTCATTTAAATCAGGTCCAGGTGTGGATGAGGCAGCGAAGGTGTGCATCTTTAATACTACCACCTAAAGAACTGTTGTGCCTGGCTTGAGAAACTAAAGAGACAGTTTATTTGCCCTCTGCACAGTCGTGATGTAGGACAAACACTGGACTGCTAATCACAAAGTCAGTCGTTCAAACCCATCAGCCATTCCTTGGAAACCCTATACAGAGTTGCTGTGAGTCAGAACTGACCCGATGGCACTTAACAACAACCACATAGTTAGCAAAGGAACCTTGGTGGTAACAGTTAAGCACTTTGCTGCTAACCGGAAGGTCTGTGGTCGAACACCTGGCTCAAGAAAAGATCTGATGATCTGCTCCCATAAAGGTGGTGGCTGGGTGCTGTCAAGTCGGTTTCGACTGGCAGCGAACCTGCTGTCTAGGATTTCCAAGGTTGTAAATCTTTACGGGAGCAGAAAGCCTCACCTTTCTCTTGCAGAGCAGCTTGTTGTTGACCCTGAGATTAGCAACCACTAATGTACAAAGGATCTGGAGTCAGAAAACCAAAAGGGCAGAACACGCTCAGCATTTCTCAAGCTGTGCGAATTGAAGAAAAAATTCAAGCCTCCATTTCATTATTGAAGGATTCTCTAGGCAAATTATTGAATGTTGCAGAAAGCATCAACAGAAAATGAAGGAATAGAGTCACTGTACCAAATGAAAATGGTTAATGTTCAACCGTTTCAAGAGGTAGCATATGATCAAGAGCCAGTGATCCTGAAGGAGGAAGTCCAAGGTGCATTGAAGGAATTGGCAGAGAACAAGGCTCCAGGAATTAATGGAATAAAAATTGAAATCTTTTAAGGAAGTGAGGCGGCACAGGAGGCACTCACTCATCTCTGCCAAGAAATTTGCAAGACAACTGTCTGGCCGACTGGTTGGAAGAGATCCGTACTTGTGCCCATTCCAAGGAAAGGTGACCCAACGGAATGCGGAAATCATCAGACAATACCTTTGGTATCCCATGCGAGTAAAGTTTTACTAAAGGTAATAAAGAAACAGTTGCAAGCATACATTGACAGAGAACTTCCAGAGGTTCAAGCCAGATTCAGAAGAGGATGTGGAACGAGGGATATCATTGCTGATGTCCGATGGATCTTGGCTGAAAACAGAATATCAGAAGATGTTTACCTGTGCTTTATTGACTAAGCAAAGGCTTTCGATTGTATGGATCATGACAAGCTATGGACAACATTGCAAAGTCCGAGTATTCCTGAACACTTAATTGTGTTCATGAGGAATCTGTACCTGGACCAAGAGGCAGTTGTTCGAACAGAACATGAGAATACTGAATGTTTTAAAATTAAGAAAGGTGTGTGACAGGGTTGTATTCTTTCAACATACTTATTCTATGTGTATGCTGAGCAAATAATCCAAGAAGCTGGATTATATGAAGAAAAACGTGGCATCAGGATTGGAGAAAGACTCATTAACAACCTGTGATATGCAGATGATGCAACCTTGCTTGCTGAAAGTGAAGAGGACCTAAAATACTTACTGATGAAGATCAAAGACCGCAGCCTTTGGTATGGATTGCATCTCGATGTCAAGAAAACAAAAATCCTCACCACGACCAATAAACAACATTTTTATCAATGGAGAAAAGATTGAAGTTGTCAAGGTCTTCATTCTTCTAGGATCAACCATCAACATTCATGGAAGCAGCAGTCAAGAGATCAAATGACATATTAGGCACAAATCTGCTGCATAAGACCTTTTTAAAGTGTTGAAGAGCAAAGATGTCAGCTTGAGGACTAAGGTGCGCCTGACCCAAGCCATGGCATTTTCAATAACCTCATGTGCATGCGAAAGCTGGACAGTGTATAAGGAAGACCGTAGAAGAATTGATGCTTTTGAGTTGTGGTGTTGGAGGAGAATATTGAAAGTGCCATGGGCTGCCAAAAGCACCAACAGATCTGTGTTGGAAGAAGTGCAGCCAGAGTGCTTCTTGGAGGCCAGGATGGCCAAACTTCATCTCTCATACTTGGACATATTGTCAGTAGGGACCAGTCACTTGAGGAAGACCCCCAGTGAGATGGATTAGCCAAGTGGCAGCATCAATGGGCTTAAGCATGGCAACAATTGTGAGGTTGGCCCAGGAGTCGGCAGTGCTTTGTTCTGTTGTGCATAAGGTCGCTATGAGTTGGTAGCAACTCAATAGCACCTAACAACAGTAACAACAATCTATCAGAGCACCTGAAGTGCTCATTAACAATTATTAAATTGAATTAAGTTCAGGAATGTAAAGACCAGCATCTCACTAGAATATACTGATCATGATAAGGTTTGGGCTCAATTTTTGATAACCTGAATATGCTGTCTCCAATAGCAAAACAAAGTGAAATGTAATTTAAAACTAAGAAAAGGATTATTCGTTATTGTTCACTTATGTTTCAGATCATCCTGCCAGGACAATTATCTGCATGATCTCATTTCAGCCTTTCTAGCAGCTCCATGTTCTCAGTGACTACAAAATGCCACTTTACGGATGATGCTCAGAAAGTTACATAAGGAGGGGAGCTCTCAGAACTAATCAGTGAAAGAATCTGAATTCAAACAGATCTATTGGACTCTAAAGACAAGTGTTAGACCGCTTCAGCGAGTCTTAAATAATAGAACTTAACTGCCATTATTCTTTTGTGTTAGATCTGTAATTTGGAGCCTACATTATACGAGTATTTGATCCCTACTTAAGTTGTTTTTCTTCTAAGTAAATGGAAAATTCTCACTGTAGGTAACCTAATCCTGTATTTTATGCTAGTATGTGATGCTGTAAGATCAACACTGTACTGTGAACCACAAGGTTGGCAGTTCAAATTCACCAGCTGCTCCTCAGAAACCCAAAACAGGGTTGCTATGAGTCAGAATCAACTCCACGACACTTTACAACAACAGCAGCAGCAGCAGCATAGGTTAATTAGTTGTTTTTTTTTTTAAATCATGTACTTTTTGTTCGTAAATTGTGATTGCTTGTGTGTGATACTTAACATGTTTGGGTTTAACACAGTAATAGCAAAATACAGTTTCTATCCTATTTTCAATTATGCCAAACAGATTGAAATGAGTAATTTCTTTCTTTTTTTTCCTTTTACCTGCTAGCTGATGAAGAATTTGATGAACTTTGTTTTGAATTTGGCCTGGAACTTGATGAAATTGTAGGTATTGGTTATTTGCTTTTTTCTTAACTAATCTGTGTAAAAACGCATCTTTCAGGTGTTGATTGTTTTTTATCTGTATTGCTTTATACTGAACTAAGATGATGCCCCCGTGGGCTAGGAGATTTCTGTGTTCAGGGTACTAAGTTTCATTTCTAGGAGTTTCTGTTACTTTACTTAGTCTCAGGTGAATGCTGTGGCTATGGGAAGAGCTCTTCAGATAGCCCTAGAACAACGGTGAGCTCTTCAACTGGAATTTACCTCTTAAGCAGGGCCTTTTGCAGAGAAAGCATCCTAGTGGTGTGGTTGTTAAACTGCGTGGCTGCTAACAAAAGGTTGGCGGTTCGAACCCACCAGCTCCTCTGCTCCACGGGGGGAAGCTGTGGTAGCCTGTAGCTATAAAGATTGCGGCCTTGGAAACTATGGGGTGATTCTGCATGTGTTGGAGTTCACTCTAAGACAGTGGGGTTTTCTTTGTGTTTTTTTAAAAGGTTTTTATTGTGGATTAGTGAAAGTTTACAGGGCAGACCATCAGTTTTACATTCAACAAATCATCCACCTTGTTTCAACTACAATGATTATAATTCCCTCTATGTACTATCAGATAACAGTATTTTTCTCTATTGACTTTAGCTGTCTCTCTCTTTTTTTTAAAACACTCATATACAGTAATTTACACCACCAAAGGGCACATTCTGCAAGTCTGCCTCCTGGCAGCTATCTCTTAGTCCCTCTCTTCCCATGAATCTAGAGTCCTCAGCCACTCCCCCTCTCCATGCCCCCATCTCTGCCTCCATCTCTGGCTGCATCTCTGGCTGCTTCTCTGGATAAGGTCCCGCATTCTATTTGTGCGTTCCTCTCTTGATGGTCCTAGGGTCCTCTGTGTCTGGACTGTAAGATTAACCACTCCCGTTTTTGTTACAAAACTTCTACCTTTATAATTGTGACAGTCGCGATTAGTCATGATAACAATTACTCACTACTGAATCATAAGAATCTTGCTGTTGTTGTTGTTGTTAAGTGCCATAGAGTTGATTCCAACCCATAGCAACCCTGTATAGGGTTTCCAAGGAGCAGCAGGTGAGCTTGAACCACTGAACTTGCAGTTCAAATGACTTTGCAGTTTGACGCATTAGCCTATGACACCACACCAGGACTCCAGTAGCTTCAGTTTCTGTGACACATACGGGGATTGAACCCGTGACCTTGGAGTTATTACCACCACACTCTAACCAACTGAGCTAACCGGCCATGGTATAAGAATCTTAGCAGTTATAAATCTTTAAGGGAGCAGAAAGCTTCATCTTTCTTCTGTAGAGCAGCTGGTGAATTCCAACTGAGACCTTGCATTTAGCAGCCCAATATGTAACCCAGTATGCCACCAGAGCGCCTTAACTTCTATGGGCAGTATACTTGAATTACAAATAGTATTGATTACTGATGACATTGTACTAGCAGTAAAGATAATTTAATAGTTACTTTTTTTCACTAAGCTTTCTATCTTAACTGATTTATTCAGCGTTTTCTAATACTATCCAAGTTGTAAGGTTAAAAACGTCTTCAGGCTAACAACAAATATTTATTGTTGTAGGCTGTGTTATAGCTGAAAGCTTTGGATTGGATGTTAGGAAATTGGAGTTGTACTTCTAGCTCCAGTATTTCTTAAGTGTGTGACTGTGGGCAGTTTCTTTGCTTTTCTGAGCCTTGTGCTTCGTCGTTCTAGGTTTTCCTTTTATCTGTGAAATAAGGAGTTTAACTGACGCGATCGCTATAGATTTCTCTGCCCCAAAACATTGGCGGACTTTGGGTTTTGGTGGCACTGGCAGATCCAGTCTTTGAGTATAGCCTCTTCACGAATTGAAATACTGAAAACACACGATTTCAGGGGTGCAAATGCTTAATGCACTTGGCTGCTAACCAAAAGGCTGCGGGTTTGTGTCTACCCATAGGCACCTCAGAAGAAAGGCCTGGTGATCTCCTAAAACAGGAGCCATTGAAAACCCTATTGAACACAGTCTCTGACACACTGATGCCAGCGTGAGTCAGAATCCACTAGACAGCTGGTGTTTACTGGTCGTCTGTTTACAGATGTGTGCATTTCTCAGGTTACCTTATTATCGCCCTTCTTCAGACAGCAGCTTTCTCCTGAACTCCACTACTTGCTGTGAGGTGACTTATCATTCTTTACTACACAATAGTGACCTCTGTGACTGAGTGCAGTCCTGGCGGCACTGTGATGATACAGGCGGCTGCTAACAGAAAGGTCGCGGTTTGACCCTGTAAAGGCTGTAAAGCTTCACAGCCTTGGAAACCCCATGGGGCAATTCCGCTTGGCCCTGGGTGGTCT
Organism: Chrysochloris asiatica; assembly: GCF_000296735.1. Lineage (NCBI taxonomy): Eukaryota > Metazoa > Chordata > Mammalia > Afrosoricida > Chrysochloridae > Chrysochloris > Chrysochloris asiatica. Next base: position 13,479,066 of record NW_006408562.1, on the reverse strand, counting down.
CTGTGAGTCCTAGAAGACTCAGTGACAGTGGGTTTGTGTTTTTGGTTTTTGGTTGTACATTTTGCTTGAACATTATTTTAATTCTGTTTCTTCCTCTCCCTCTGTCTTCATTGCCCTTCCTCCCCTCAGTTGTTTCTCCTCTCCTTTTCTTAGGGAGCCTGGTAGCTCTGTGTCATAATCACTGGTCTGTGAACCATCAGGCTGGCGGCTTGAGCCCATCAGCTTTGTGGTTCAACGAGGTTTTCTGTTCTTGCAGATGTACACCTTTTTCTCTTTGTCATTTTTTCATTTCCTTAATTTAAAAAATGCGCTTAGTTTGAGATGCCTAGAGGATAGTTTTGGACCTTGGCTCAGCCTTAGAATCATACACCGTGTGGACCTTTTGGTTCCTCCGGTGAGAGTTGGACAAATAGTACTTGTCAACCAAAAGTGAGTCCGCTGCTTACTATGCAAGTATAGATTATAATTCTTAATTTGGTACCTAATTGGAACTTCTCATATTATGGTAGTGGGCGGGCAGTATGTAAAACAGAAGTCATTGTTAGGAAGCCCTTGTTTTTTTGTGTTAAGTGGTTTTGAGTTGGTTCTGACTCCTAGCGTCCCTCTGAACAACAGGACGAAGCCCTGCCTGGTCCTGTGCCATCCTCACACTTGTTATGTGTGAGACCATTATGGCTGTGGCTGTGTCAGTCCATCTTATTGGGAGTTTTTGTCTTTTTCGCTGACCCTCCGGGGCAGGGTGATGTCCTTCTCCAGGGACCAATACCTCTTGACATGTCCACAGTGTGAGAGCAACGAAGTCTCTTCATCCAGGCTCTTAAGGAGCATTCTGGCTGAACCAACAAAGATTGTTTGTTCCTCTGAAAGTCCATGCTACTTTAGTATTCTTCACCAACACCATAGATCAATCTGCATACATTCTTTTACTGTCTTCCTGATTCATTGTCCAGCTTTCACATCCATATGAGGCAACTGAGATACTAAGGCTTGCGTCAGTGTACCTTGTCCCCAAACTGACATCTTTGCTTTTTCACACTTTAAGAGGTCTTTTGCAGCTGATTTGCCTAATATCATACATCATTTGATTTCTTGATTATTGCTTTCATGAGTATTGCTTGTGGACCTAAGCAAAATAAAGTTTTTGACAACTTCAATCTTTTCTCCATTTATCATGATGTTATTTATTGATATAGTTGTGAGGATTTTTGTTTTCTTTATATTGAGATGCAGTTCATACTGAAGTTTGTGGTCTTTGATCTTCACCAGTAATACTTTAAATCCTAGTTACTTCCAGCAAGCAAAGTTGTATCATCTGATCATCACAGGTTGTTAATGAGTCTTCCTCCAATCCTGATGCTACGTTCTTCATATAATCTGCTTTGTCGATTGTTTGCTCAGCGTACAGATTGAATATGATGAAAGCATACAATCCTGGTACACACCTTCCCTGATTTTGAATTTACATCCTCTTGTTCTGCTCAAATGACTGCTCCTAGGTCTGTGTATAGTTTCCTCAGGAGCATAATTAAGTGTTCTGGGATACCCATTCTCGACAGTTTTATCCATAACTTGTCAGAGGCAAAAGCTTTTGCATAGTCAATAACGACAAGCAAACATCTTTCTAGTGTTCTCTGCTTTCAGCCATGGTGGTGTGCCATAAAGTTGGTTCCAACTCATAAGGTTTCCAAGGCTGTAAATCTTTACAAGAACAGAAAGCCTCATCTTTCTCTTGAGGAACAGCTGGTGTACTTGAACTGCTGACCTTGTGGTTAGCAGCCTAACTCGTAATCCCCTGTGTTATCAGAGCTCCTTGCTTTCAGCCTGAGATTCCTTCAATACTGCAAGTTGAGCCTTGAGTATTTTTCTGCAGTTCTTTCTTTCTTTCAGCTTGAGAAATGTTGCGTGGGGTCTTCCCTTTGGGTTCTTTAACTCCAGGTGTGTACACATTTTATTATAACACTTGACTTTGTCTTCTCCAGCTGCACTTTGAAATGTTCAGCTTAGCTCTTTTACTTCCTTATTTCTTCCCCTTGCTGTAGCTTCTCTGTGCTCAGAAGCAAGTTTCAGAGTCTCTTCTGCCATTCACTTTTGTCTTTCCTGTCTTTTTAATCACCTTTTGCATTCTTCATAGATGATGTTCTTAATAACATCCCACAACTCTTCTGGTTTAAGGTTATTGGTGTCTAATGTATCAAATCTGTTCTTGAGATTTCTCTAATTTCAGGTGGGACATTTTCAAGGTCATGTTTTGGTGCTCATGGGCTTGTTTTAATTTTCTTCAGTTTCAACCTGAACTTGCATTTGAGCAATTGATGGTGTGTTCCACAGTCTCTCCTGGCCTGGTGTTGGCTGACGATGCTGAGCTTCTTCATCTTCGCTTCCCATAGATGTCATCATCATTGTGATTCCTGTGTATTCCATCTAATGAAGCCCAGGTGTCTAGTTGCCTGTTATGTTACTGATAAAACTTACTTGCTCTGAACAAATAAGTCATTGGTCTTTCAAAATTCCATCAGCCAGCATTGTTTCTGTCACCAAGGCAATACTTTCCAAGTACTGATCCACTCTCTTTGTTTCCAACTTTCATATTCCAGTCACCAGTAATTATCAATTGATCTTGATTGCCTGTTTGACCAATTTCACACTGAAGAAGTAGATAGAATTCATTTTAATCATTACTGGCTTTAGTGGTTGGTGCGTAAATTTCAATAGTAGTGGTATTAACTGGTCTTCTTTGTTGTTTGCAGTGGACTCAGTTACAACTTTTAATGGCCCTGTAATAGGGTTTCTTAGAGTGGATGATGGGTTTGAAATGCCGACCTTGTGGCCTTACCAGTCCACTGCTTATTGTGTGTAGATATTATTCATCACAGACAGCATTGTACTTTAAGATTGGTCTTGAATTTTTTTTATAATGAATGCAACACCATTCCTCTTCAATTTGTCATTCCTGGCATAGTAAGCTATATGACTGTCTGATTCAAAATAGCTAATACTAGTCCATTTCATCTCATTAATACCTATTTCAGACATGTTATCAGGAGGGACCAGTCCCTGGAGAAGGTCATCATATTTGGTAAAGTGGAGGGTCAGCCAACGAGTTGGATTGACACAGTGGTAGCAGCAGTGGGCTCAAACATAACAGTTGTGAGATGGTGCAGTACGAGGCAGTGGTTCCTTCCTTTGTGCAGAGGGTCATTATGAGTTGGAACTGACTTGATGTTGCCTAACAGCAACAATGTGTAGGATACTGATTTTTATGTATTCCAGTTCATTTTTTACAACTTCCAATTTTCCTAGACTCATACATTCTATGATCTGATTAGTAATGGATGTTTGCAGCTGTTTCTTCTCATTTTGAGTTGTGCTACATCAGTAAATTAAGGTCCTGAAAGCATTGCTCCATTCACGTTTTTGTGACTTCCATTCAAGGTCAGCTCTACTTTGAGGAAGCAGCTTTTCCCCAGTCATATTTTAAGTGCATTCCAATCTGACAGGCTCATATTCTGTCATTATATTAATGTTCCTTTGTTTATAAGGTTTTCAGTGTCTGATCATTCAGAAGTGATCCACCTCTCCTTCTTTCTAGTCTATCTTAGTCTGGGAAGCTCTGCTGAAACCTATCTACCATGGGTGACCCTTTTGGTATTTAAAATACCCGTGGCATAGCTTCTAGCATTCCCGCAACATGCAAGTCAGTGGGAGTTCAGGTCAAGTGGAGTTTCCACAAAATCAAGCTCTTTGCCACCGTTTTAAAAATCAAGTATTTCCTCCACTCCTGGGTTGCCTTCATTCTTTGCTGCTTTATACCTTTATCTTTACTTTCACTAGATTGATTCTAATTCTATCTAAAATCCCTCTAATTGCCATCATAATTTCTGGTGACCTTTTTGAATAGTGTTTGGGTTGTTTTGTATTATTCTCATTGCTCTCAGGTTGCTTCTAGCTTGGATGCCCACAGAACTTAGCTCTCAGAGCCATTATCATTATCCTACAAGAAGTTATATTTTGTTTGGCAAATCATCTTTACTTTGCTTCCTGGATACTGCTGTTCGTTTCCTTGTTCACACTGTGTTCTTGATGGAGTTTTCACTTTCCTTAGATCAGAGGTGGGCACACTTTTCTGGAAAAGGCCAAACCAAAATAAAACAGTTGCTCTTGAGTTGCCACTGGGCTGTGACAACCCCGTGTGCTGCTCTTTGTGGGACTGCCTTCCTAATTGCATGGTAGAAGCAGATGGCCAGGCCTGCTTCCCAAGGTGCTCTGGGTAGGTTCAAACTGTCAGTCTTTTAATAGGTGAGTCCTTAACTCTGCACTACCTGGTGTGGCACTGTAGGATAAGCACTGGACTGCTAACTATAAGGTCAGTGGTTCAAACCCACTAACCATTCTCGGAAACCCTATGTTGGGTTGCTGTGGATCGAGACTGACTCGGGTACACAACCACCACCACAATAAGAGGGACTTCTAAAAGGCCAGGCAAGAAAGAGTTTTGGTTCCATAGGCTAAGTAGTCTCTCACTCTTCATCTCAGCCAGCGTAGCGTGTAATGAGTCATACATGCATTATCCTGGCTGGGCCCACTAAAGCTCTACAATGTAGTGAATGTTTTGTTTTATGTTACCACAATAAAAATGTCAAAACAAAACAAAAGGCCTTTATTTACCCAAACCAACACCAGGCATGTGCTGTTTGGGGAAAACTGAAGAAGAAACTGAAAGCATGAACTCAGTAAAAGCAGAGTATTTTCAGTCTTATTCTAGCATGTCGTATTATCATGCCCATGTTGTTTGTGTTACAGAAAATGTAACTATTGCCTTCTGAGAGTTTAGATTAATTGTGTTTTATAAATTCGTAATTTGGGACTTGTTTTAGACTTCCGAGAAGGAACTCATCAGTAAGGAGCAAGGTAATGAAAAGGCAACTGGAGCCTCTGATGTTGTCCTTTACAAAATCGACGTCCCTGCCAACAGGTATGATCTCTTGTGTCTGGAAGGATTGGTCCGAGGACTTCAGGTCTTCAAAGAAAGGTAAAGAAACATGTTCATTAAACGCTTTGCTAACTTGGATTTCATTTCTTCCTTTTTAATCCCTGTCATTATCAGCAACCCTATTTAAGTTGTTAGAAAAAAACATCTTGTTGGACAGGTTCACAGCTTTAGATCAGAAGGAGGGATGTTTGGAGAGTCTCCAAACTGCAGCCATTCAAGTTTGCCAGAATACTCAGTCAGAGCCTTCCATTTCTGGGGCATGCTGTAAAACTGGACTTAATGGTTTTATGGCTTCTTAAACTGAAAACAGTTCTTGTGTAGATGCGTATGATTTGCCTCAGAGTCCCATTGGAATGGATAGTTCATAGGCTAGTTAAAGGTTGAGAGGAAACTTGTTGTTATTAGGTGCCATCGAGTGGGTACCTACCGACTCATAGTGACCTTATGCACAGCAGAACGAAACACTGCCCGATTCTGGGCCAACCTCATTACTGTTGCTACACTGGAACCCATCGATGCTGCCACTTGGCCAATCCATCTCATTGGGGGACTTCCTCTTTTTCTCTGACCCTCCACCTTACCAAACATGATATCCTAGTCCAGTGACTGGTCCCTCCTGTGGGAAATTACCTGTCCTGGTGTGGCGCTGTGGGTTAATGCAACAGACTTCACAGTCCTTTGAACAGGAAAGTCAACGGTTCAAGCTCACCAGCTGCTTCTTGGAAACCCTATACAGGGTTGCTATGGGTCGGAATCAACAACAATAAAATGTAAGATTGGAGTCCTGGTTTGGCGCTGTGGGCTAATGCGTAAGACTGCAAAGTCATTTGAACTGCAAGGTTGGTGGTTCAATCTCACCAGCTGCTCCTTGGAAACCCTATAACATGGTCACTATGAGTAGGAACCGATTCGACAGCACTTAATAACAACAAAACACTTACTTGAGATCCCGGTGGCTCTGTAGGATAAGTACTGGACTGCAAACAACAAAATCAGTGATTTAAACCCACCAGTTGCTCCTCGGGAGACAGATGAGGCTTTTGGCTCCCACAAAGATTTACAGCCTGGGAAGCTCTGTAAAAGATCACTGTGAGTCAGAACTAATTCAGTAGCACTTAATAGCAATAATAGCAACAAATAATTGCTTAATGGTTTTCTAGCTTCTCCTGGGAAACTTGTCATTTGAGGCAGCCTGTACCATTTTGGGACAATTCTAAATGTTAGAAAATTTGTTAGGTTTTTTTTTTTATATTCAGTCAAAATTTGATTTGTGTAACTTTAACCTGGGTGCGCTGTGGCTCTGTAGAAGTACTGCACTGCGAACCACAAGGTCACTGTTCAAGTCCACCAGCTGCTCTGTGGGAGAAAGATGCGGTTTCCTACTCCCGCAAAGATGGACAGGCTGGAAACCCAATAAAGGGTCGCTGTAATTCACAGTCAACATAATGGCACTTAACCACTTCAGCCCATTACCCTAGTTCTGTTTATTTTGTATATTTTATATATACGTAAGTAAAAGCCACCTCCTATTTAGTACTATAAATTTACTAGTCTTGATCTGAACCAATAAAAAAATTGTTTTCTAATTATAAATGAATTATAATTCATTTATCAAATATTTTGGTTAATTTATTTTAGGATAAAGGCTCCAGTATATAAACGGGTAATGCCAAAGGGAGAAATACAGAAATTAGTGATCACAGAAGAGGTAATCAAGATGAGTCCTTTTTTTTTTTTTTTTTTTTTTTAATATAAAAATTTCTTTTGTGTATATGCCTATAAAGGGGAGAAGGAAAAATGGAACAAATCTATTGTCAAATGTGCCTGCCTTTGTTCATTTGCTAAAATAGGTGTGTTTTAATATTTATTCTCTGACGCTAAAAAAATTCAGTTCTAACAAGAAATGAGAGGGAACAAGGCATCTGTTTTCAATAAATAATTTTAGAAAATAAAATCCAAATGTTTATTTATTATCATGTACTAATAACATTTAAAAAGAAAAAAATTGGTGGGGGGGTGCTTGTTTTCCTAAAAAATATTTAAATTACAAGCAAATGAAAAATTCAATTTTTTCCCTCGATTTTTAGCTAATTTTCAAAAATCTTGAAATGTACGTTTCATGAGGTCTGTGACTTTTCCTTTGCTCACCTTATTTATTATTTATTGAGTGCTGCACATAGGAGGGCACTCCCAGATTTGTTAGAAAATTTCCACTATCTTTTAATTCCATTTTCCTTGAATTTTTTGAAGGCCCGCATATATCTGTTTGAAATGAAAATTTGTGGCAATGTGAAGAGTGTAGCTAACTGTGTATCACAAGATACTGTTTTAAAGAAAAACATTATTTACCACCTCTAATGACAATATGAATTCCAGACAGCTAAAGTACGCCCTTACGCTGTAGCGGCAGTACTCCGCAACATCAAGTTCACTAAAGAGCGCTACGACAGTTTCATTGAACTTCAGGAGAAGTTACATCAGAATATCTGCAGGTTTGTGGTTGCATATCTTCCTCCTGCCCTCTCCCTCGTCCTCCTGCTTTCCCCCTCTCTCCTGCTTTCTTCTTCTTTATTCCCTTTTCCTCCCTTTTTCCTTTTTTCTTATTTATAAATTTTTTTTTCCAAAGCATTTCTAAATTAATATGTGAGAATAACAAGAGTTTAAATTTGCTTTCTCAGACAAATATTTGTCAGATATTTGCTTCTGCTTATAAATTGTATATACATAGAAAGACAGAGATGTTTTTCATACAATGTAGAGAAAAAGTATGAAGTCCTAGAAAACAAATTTTTTATTGGTTTAAATCAATACTAGTCAATTTATACTGCTAAATATGAGGTGGCTTCAAAAAGTTTACTGGCAAATGTAATTGAAATATAATGGAGTTTTTCCACAAACTTTTGGAAGCCCCCTTATGTAAATCATGGTTGTTTGACGTATGATCTGTGGTTTTATGGTGGTGGTGGTGGTGGTGGTGGTGGTGGTGATGATGTGCGTGTAGACGGTTCCAACTCATGCTGTATAGGGTTTCCGAGACGATGAATCTTTATAGAAACAGAAAGCCTCATCTTTCTCCCCCAGAACCACTGGTGGTTTTGAATGGCTGACCTTGAGGTTAGTAGCCCGACTCGTAACCACTAAATGGAAAAAAAAAAAAAAGGCTTCATTTCACTTTTTGAGTGAACCTAATCATAAATTGTCAGAGTAATTTCTAAAATAAAACTGGAGACTGTATTAACAGCTGAATTTACTTATTTTTGACATTATCGTATGTGATTTCATATAGTGCTGTCACAGGAATGAAAGCAAAAAAACCTGTTGCTGTCTCATCAGTTCCGATTCACAGGGACCCAAAGAGTGGAGTAAAAACTCCCCATAGGCTTTCTAAGGCTGGAGTTCTGGTGTGGCGCTGTAGGGTGGGTAATCACTGGACTGCTAAATACAGGGTCGGCGGTTCAGACCTATGAGCCACTCTTCAGAAACCTTACGTTGTTGTTAAGTGTCAGTGAGTCTGTTCTGATTCAGCGACCCTGTATAGGGTTTCTGAGTAGCGGCTGGTGGGTTTGAACCACTAATCTTGCAGTTCAGACCGACCTTGCTGTCCAGTACAGGGGCGTTATGAGTTGGAACTGTCTCATTAGCATAACACTTAACAACCACCATCTTTAAGGAGGCATACGGCTTTCTCCCACAGACCTTTGTATAGTCCTGAAATTAGTGATTGGTAATTACATCTCAGGGGACTTCAAAAAGTTCATAGAAAAATGGAATGAAATGGTAATGGAAATTTTCTCTGAAGCTTTAGAAGCCTCATATGTCTTTAATAAAAACAGAAAAAGTGGTTTTATGTTTTAATTGTTGCAGTTCGGTAAATCAGAGATAGGTGAAGTCCTTGTGTATGGGGGCGGCTGGGGTTAATGCACTGGACTGCAAGGTCGGGTGTTTAAGCTCACCAGCCACTCATTGAAAACTCTATACAGGGTTGCTGTGGGTTGGAACTGACTTAACGGCACATAACAACAACAGTGATGCACAGGGCTGACAGAATCATCAGTGCTTTCTTCTGTCTTGTAAATGCCTAAAAATAAAAAGCACACCTGTGGTTAAGCTCATTAGATTTCTTGTTTTCCTGGAACACCTGTTGCTGCTATCAAGTGGTTGAAGCAATAGTTTTTATGATTCCAAGTAACGTTTATTCCAGTTCTTTAAGAGTCTAAATTGTTAGCTTGCTAGTATGTAGTTGTTAAACAAAACAGTAACTCATATGTAATTTTAAAACAAAAAATAGGATATAAGATTTCTGATAAGCATAGATGTCTCTGATCATCTCTTGTGAACATACTTAATTTTAGGAACCTATTTTTATGTAAATCAGAAGGTATTCCTTCACTTAATTCCATTTTTTTTTTTTTGTGTGTGTGTGTGTGTGTGTGAACTGAGTGACAGTTTACATGGGAGAACATTGGCTTTACACCATCGTTTCATTGCAGTGATTACAATATCCTCTGTGCATCATCATTCAACAGTATTTGCTTCCATTCCCGCTGTTTTTTTTGGGGGGAGGGGTGGGAGGTGAAGCGGGGGAGATGTACACAAAAACACTCAGGAATATATAATTTAGATAACTAAAGGGCACATTCTGCAAGCCTGCCTCCTAGCCACCAGCACCCAGTCCCTCTCTTTCCATGAGTCCAGAGTCCTCAGCTGTTCCTCTCTCCATGTCCTCATTTCTGCCTCCATCTCTGGTGTCGATGCTTCTCTGGATAGGTTTCCGCATTCCGCTTGTGCTCGTCTACCTTGATGGTCCTAGAGTCCTCTGTTTCTGGACTGTTAGATTAACAACTCCCTCGTTTTTGTTACAAAACTTCTACCTTTACAGTTGTGACAGTCACAGTTAGTTAGAATAGCAATTTCTCACTATTGAATCATAAGAATCTTATCCCCATCTCTTTTCACCAGACCTGTCTAGACAAGATGAAAATATTCAGTGGGGACTCTACCTTTCCCCACCAGCTCTTCAATTAAACTCCCTCTTGAAAACTTGTAAGCCAGTCACTTCATGCCTTTATCACCCTCTCATTTAGCCAGTTAGCCTTTATCACCCCCTAAATTAGTCAATGCCTAAGTTGCCCATCCCTGTCTAACCTTTATACAGAAGGGAAAGGATTGATACTTGATGTGAAGACTCCTTCCCTCTCTGTTGGGATTTTGTGCTACCACCTCCATGAATATAGGTAAAGTTCATCAAACTGTAGCAATTTACCTCATTTCCTTTACCAAAAAAGTTTTTTTAATCTTCCTCTAGTTGAGTTCTGATTATCAAGCCATCGAGGCTAGGTCAAATGGGTACTATCTATAAGTTTGGGCAGATGCAAGTGAGTGCATCTCCACTCACTTCATATCAGTTGGACGCTTCACTCTCAGCTCTAGCCCTCCATGTCTTTGTCCATGGGCTCAGGTGTCCCCAGATCTCACTGTACTTCGGACCAACCAGCCCTTCCTCTTCTCTCTCTCATCTCCAAGTCAATGGGAGTCAGTGGAATGTGGTTGAACTCAGACCATTTCTTCATTGCTGTCTTTCCCCCTCTTCCATTCGCCAGTAGATCAGTGTAGTCACCAGCAAGCGTGCATGCCTGCTCATGTGTTCCATTTGAGTTTCAGTCTTAGAGGGGAGTTTGTCCTGAAGGGACTTAAGTGGTTGCCTTGATGTCTTCCTGGCCAATCATACTGCCATTTTTGTTTGGGGTTTTTCCTGCAGACTTTTCTTTGAGTATGTATCTTCTATTCTTCTAGCTGTTCCAGGCTGGTCTGCTTGTCCTTTCTAGTGGGAATGTTCCACCTCAGAAGGTTCTGGATGGGGCTCAGGATACCACCTAAGGTCCTATACACTTCAAAGACTCCACAAAGAGCGTATTACATTGGGCAAATTCTAGAACCCCTTTAAGGTATTCCAATCAGTTGTAGGCCAAAAATGGGCTTACAAGCTTTCTGTAATCATGTTTCCTGAATTTCCTTTGTATCGCAGTCAAGTGTCTATTTTACAATAGTAGGTGAAATTCTATTTTTAGTGCAATTTTATGTGGTATTTCTGGAAAGTATCAGCTTTTTCTAAGGGGAGGAGTAGGCTATACATGTTTGAACTTCTGGTGTGCCCGCATTGTCATTGGTCATAAATCCTTATTATCTAAGTTACCACATTTATTAGCAAAAAGTTGTTCATAATGGTCCTGCAGTGGTTACAAATCAGGCTGCTAACCTTAAGGTCAGCAGTGCAAAACTACCAGCTGTTCCATAGGAGAAAGATGAGGCTTTCTGCTCCCATAAAGATTTATAGCCTTGGAAACCCTGTACAGGGTCACTATGGGTCGGAACCTACTCCACGGCACATAACCACCATCACCACCAGTACCTGTAGTCTGACTTCTACTTCTTCCTCTTCTACTTGGGATATTTCTGGAAATTCCTAAAATTAACTCCTATCCTTTGCAAACAAACTGTATAACAAATGAACTTAATGGCTTTTGACTTTTCTTACTTAATAAGTTACACTTTAAATGTTACTCACAGCTTTTAAAGTTTTTTTTATTAATGATACAGGTTATGACAGAAAATTGAGGAACATAATAGAGAAGCCAAAAAATGTGTAGTTCATTCTCATTTAATGAAAACATTTTTGCTAACTTGAGGACAGTAAAAGGAAGTAGATTAAAGGAAGATAAAGGGAATGCTTACTTTGAAAGTGTCCCAGTAACAATATTTGGGAAAGCATAGAGACAAGGCATGTATTTCAGCCTCTGAAATTATGTTTTAAGTAGCTTTGTAATTTCCCATTACTCCTGATGGGTTTGAGAATTTGTTATGGTCCACTAATGGTACCATTTAGCAAGTCTGTTTTAGGAAGGTGCCTAAAAAATAATTAAAAAAAAAATTGTTTCTGTTATGGTTGGAATTTCTGATTTGGAATATTCACATGTCTCTCTCTGATTTAACATTTAGAAAAAGAGCTCTAGTTGCTATTGGAACTCATGATTTGGACACTTTGTCAGGCCCGTTTACATATACAGCGAAGCGTCCTTCAGATATCAAATTCAAGCCTTTAAATAAGACCAAGGAGTATACAGCCTGTGAGCTGATGACCATGTACAAGGTAGGTGGGTTTTTCTATTTGCATAGATGGTGGTGGTGATGATGTGTTTCTGAGTCAGTTCCGACTCATAGCCACCCTGCGTAGGGTGTAGAGAGCCTCATCTTTCTCCTGCGGAGTGACTGGTACTGAGCTTGTGGTTAGCATCCCAGCTGCAAATCCACTGTGCTACCAGGCCTCCTCACATTAGGCACTGTTGTTGTTATGAGTTGGTTCCGACCCATAACGACCCTGTATAGGTTTCCAAGGAGCGGCTGGTGAGATTGAACAACAGACCTTATAGTCCAGTGCATTAATCCACAGCGCCACACCAGAACTCCCTTATTATACAATAACTATGCATAAATAATGAAATGCCTTCAAAATGAATTTTTGAAATTAGGGAAATGTAATGAATGCTTTTTTAAAATACTGGCCTCTTGACTGAGAGGTACTGATGGATTTGATCTAGAGTGGGACCTGGACAGAATTTTGTGTTTTGTTAATTTTCCAACTCCTCAGATGACATTAATGTACAGTTTGGGTTGAAAAGCACTTGAAATAGACCATAATTATTGCGGTATAATTTAAACTCATGCAAGTGTAGGATTTAGCTGGTGGGAAATAAAATTGCAAGGTGTCTGATACCCATTATTAGCATTTTAAGAGTTCAACAGTGGAAAAGAACTATAACACCATAAAATGTACGAAGCAGTGAGTATCATTTGAAACAAGCAGCTATTATCTTTGCTGTAATTTGCAAACCATTTCTTCCTGCTTGCCCAAGTAGATCTCTGATGGTTTTATTTTGTTGGAGATGATTCCGGCATACTATGGCAGATTTGTCTTCACTTTTTCAAACAACTCAATTCTGTTCTCTTTTTCTTTCCCCAGTAGGCGATGAAATGGTACATGATATAAAGATACTAATTTATCTTAGAAGGTCTTGTACATTTAGGACTTTCTGTTGTTTGGGGCCTTTCCCCCACTTACTTTCCCCTTTTATATTAGGTAGCTCTGTAAACTAATTATAGTGATAGAGATGAAAGACAAGTATTGTTTGACTTAATTTTTCTTTTCAGACCGACAACCACCTTAAACATTATCTACATATCATTGAAAATAAACCTCTGTACCCAGTTATCTCTGACAGCAACGGTGTTGTCCTCTCAATGCCTCCAATAATCAATGGTAAGTGATTTCAAAAGGGCCATAGAATTTAAAAAAAAAAATTTTTTTAAAGGTTTTTATTGTGGATTGAGTGAAAGTTTACAGGGCAGATCAACAGTTTTACATTCAACAAATTGTACACCTTATTTCATTACAATGATTATAAGCTCTCTCATGTACCATCAGTTAACAGTATTTCTCTCTATTCACGTTAGCTTTTTTTAAAAAAAAAAAAATCCCGCTCAGGCATGTATAATAATTTACACCTCCACTGGGCACATTCTGCAAGTCTGCCTCCTGACCACCAGCTCTCAGTCCCTCTCTTCCCATGAATCTAGAGTCCTCAGCTGCTCCTCTCCGTGACCCCATCTCTGTTTGCATTTCTGGTGTCGCTACTTCTCTGGATAAGATCTCGCATTCTGCTTGTGCTCTTCTCCCTTGGTGGTCCTAGGGTCCTCTGTTTCTGGACTGTAAGATTAACCACTCCCCTGTTTTTGTTACAAAACTTCTACCTTTACAATTGTGACAGTCACAATTAGTCATGATAACAATTATTCATTGTTGAATCATACGAATCTTATCCCTATCTCCTTTAACCAGACCCATCTAGACAAGATGGATACTATTCAGTGGGGATTCTTTCTTCCTCCCCATGCTCTTAAACTAAACTCCCTCTTGAAACTAAAGCAGTCACTTTGTGCCTTTATCGCCCCCTTATTTTAGGTAGCCAGTGTCTTAAGTTGCCCATCCCTATCTACCCTGTGTACAGAGGGGATAGCATTGATACTTGATGTGAAGACTCCTTCCCTCTCTGTGGGTATTTAGAGTTACTACCCCCATGAGTATAGGTCAGGTTCATCAAATTATAGCAATTTACCTTTGTTTGCTATATCAAAAAAAAATTTTTTTTTTTTTTTTGGTAATCTTCCTCTAGTTGAGTTCTGATTATCAAGCCATCAAGGCTAGGTCAGAAGGGTACTATCTTCAAGTTTGGGTGTTCTTGTGCATCTCACCTCACTTCATATTAGCTGGATGCTCCACTCTCACCTCTAGCCCTCTGTGGCTATGTCCTTTTCCATGGGATCAAATGTACCCAGGTCTCACAACACTTGGGACCAACCAGTCCTTTCTCTTCTCTCTCTCAACTCCAGGTCAACAGGAGTCAATGGACTGTGGTTGAACTCAGCCTATGTCTTTGTTGCTGCCTTTCCTTCTCTTCCACTCACCAGTAGACCAATGTGGTAGCCAACAAGCTTACATGTTTGTTCATGTGTTCCCTTTGAGTTTCAGTCTTAGAGGGGAGTTTGTCCTGAAGGAACTTGATTGCTTGCCTTGATGGCTTCATGGCAAACAGCTTGCTTATTCTGGTAGTAACCAGTCATGCTAACATTTTTGTTTCGGGTTTTTACTGATGATCTTTCTTTGAAGATGTATCTTCTGTTGCTCTAGCTATTCCAGGCTGGTCTGCTTGTCCTTGCTAGTAGGAATGTCCCACCTCATAAGGTTCTGGATGGGACTCAGGATTCCACCTAAGCTCCTATACTCTGAAAAGGCTTTGCAAGAGGCCTGTTTCACTGTGCAAGTCCTATAACCCCTTTTAGGTATTCCAATCAATTATTGGCTGAAGACAGGCTTCCAATCAGTTCCAATCAGTTATTGGCTGAAGACAAGGTTTCTGTAATCATGTTTCCCAACATTCCTTTCTATCCCACTCAAGTGTCTATTTTATAATAGTAGGCAAGGGAAACCAATATTCATAAGACAGTCAAGCTAAAATACTTATTTCCCCTCTTCGCTATACCTAGATCCCTGTATCACAGAGCCCTGTTGTTCCCTTAGGTTGATCATGCATCACTATTTACTTCTGACCCACTTAGGCCATGCGAACCTGTCTCAGTGTTCCCCTATCTATCTTGTTCTTCCCCTTTCTTATATTGCTCTCCCCAACACTGGAACTAAATCTCTACCCCATCCACACTGTTGTGGTAGTCTTGTATTCAATTCATTCTTCCCTCCATTTAAGACAGTCTATTTTATCCTGTAATCTACCTGACCTCACCATATGGATCTCTGTTCCTCTGTTTACCTTCATTCACATTGTAATTGTTTTCATCATAGTCTGACTTCCCAGATCCTCTGTTCTTATAATTTTGTTCTGTTCTTGGCTCTTCCGTTTGTTGATTGAGTTCAAGGTGATGCTGCCACATACCTCATTCTCTGGTTGTTGTCTGTTCTTGTTGGTTCTCAGTGCACACGACTTCCATTAGGATGTTTTTCATAGCAGGGTTGGCTTTGGCAAAATCCCTTAGCTTCTGTTTATCCTGGAATGTTTTGATTACACCATCATATTTGATTGACAGCTTTGCTGGGTAGAGGATTCTTGGGTGGAAGTTTTTTTCTTTCAGGATTTTATATATGTCTCCCCATTGCGTTCTTGCCTGCATAGTTTGTTAAGAAATCTGAGCTTAATCTGATTTTCTTTCCTTTGTATGTTACACTTCTCTTTTCCTTAGCTGCTTTCAGGATTCTGTCCTTATCTTTGATTTTGGAGAGCTTGATTATTATATGTCTTGGTGATTGTCTTTTAGGGTCTGTACATCCTGGGGTTCGTTGATCTTCTTGAATGCTTACCTTTTCGCATTTCAGGATGTTAGGGAAATTTTCTTCCAACAGCTCTTCAACTGTCTCCTCTGTGGACTTGTGTGATTCTTCCTGTTCCGGAATGCCGATAATTCTTAAGTTATTCCTCTTCATATTGTCCAACATGAATATTAGGCCTTCTTCAGATTTTTTTTTATCCTTTTTTGTGCTTGCTCTTCTATCTTAGTATTGCTGAGAGATTTATCTTCTAGCTCACTAGTTCTGGCTTCTATCTCTTTGATTCTACTCCTTTGCCCTTTCAGTTTATTGTCCATTCCTGATATTCTATTATTAATCGTTAGAACCTCTTTCTATAGGTTTTGAATTGTTTTCAATGCTGTATCTATCTTATTTGATTGTTCCTGTAGTGCTTTCCTGACTTCTTCCTTATTTTTCTCAACTCCATTGTATAGTGTTTTGATACATTTTATAATCATTTTTCTGAATTCCTTCTCAGTCATTTCCAAAGCCTGCTCATCTTCCAGTGTGGAGTGTAGGTCTACTTCAGGGCCATAGTTTTTTGCTGTTTCTTCATAATTTCTGTAGAATTCTCCATAGATTTGATTGAACCAAATCAAATAACTCTTAACCTTAGCATCTCAGGTCTTTTGTAGATTTGTTGGTATTGGGTTTTTAAACTTACTCATTCAAGAAATGGAATGGTCTTATGGTCTTAACATTTCATTGATGATTTTTATGTAGTTTATAAATGTGCAAGTATTTCTAAGTTTATAGATATTCTATGCCAGTCTCTGGATTCTGTTTTATTCCTAGATGTTGTTACTTTGGTTGTTGCAGGCAATTAGACCTTGGCAAATCTCAGGGTCTTGTCTATAGTTATCTAATTGACCTTAAATATTTGAATGGAATTTTTCCATTTTAACTCTTTTCTGAAGGCTCTTTTGATTAAGTGCACGGACAGAATTATTGACATCTCAGCCATAGACGTTTGCCAGTGCTGGAGGTGAAGAGGAGGATTGGCTGATTCGTGGCAGGAAGGAGAGTCATCCAGATCTTGGGTTGTGATGGCTGCAGTTGTTCAGTGCTGAGCTTTGGAGTTATCCAGATTGAGACCCAAATCTGAGCCTGGCTGCTGTTAGCTTGTTATCATGGTCAAGCCGCTAACTCTCTCTGACCCTGGCTTCTCTGTCTGCAGCTCCTTCATAGGCAGTCTTTACCACAGTAAATAGTGAGCGAGACAGCAGGTGTGCTCGACATCACACCTGACAGAACGTGTGCACTCTCTGTATGCTTGTTATGTTGTTGTTAAATGCCGTCTAGTCCCTTCCGACTCACAGCGACCCCTGTTGTAGGGTTTCCCAGAGGAGTGACTGGTAAGCTTGAACCTCCACCCTTGTGGTTCAAACCAACCTTGCACCCCGGTGCATTAACCCACAGCTAATTTACAATGGGACTTAAAATGAGAGTTGTGTATTCCCTTACCTCTGAGATGTTACTTTATATTAAGCCCCAAATTTGAAAAAAATGTAGTTTCTGTTTTGTTGAACTTTTAGTCCTCTTACATTTCAGAGAATGATTTTTAAAGTTTGTTTTGTTTTGTTTTCTTTACAGGGAATCATTCCAAAATAACAGTGAAGACTAGAAATGTGTTTATTGAATGCACAGGAACTGACTTTACTAAGGTAAATACAAGTTTTATACTATCAGACAGGAACAATTTTATTTCTGGGCCAAGATCTAAGGCTCAACTTTAAAATACATTCATTTTACAGGCATAAGCATATTTCAGATATTTAGAAATTAGAGCGCTCTGGGTATTCTTCTGTGTTTTGGTCCTGTCCACTTCACAGAATGGACAGATCAGCACCTGCTGTGTTTTCTGTGTCAGGAGTTGAATACTGAGCATCTTGTGTCTTCACGTCCTGGAACTCCCCCTGCTTTTGGAGGGAGGCAGCTATTTGCTTATATAAGCAGAGTGGTGGAAGGAGACCGTACAAATTGCTTCTCTCAGTTTAAATGATGCGACATTCATCCCTCTGTGTACTTGGTGGGGAAATGGACGAATTGGCTATAAAGAAGTGCTATTTACCAAACTGTTACAAGATGTATGCTCATAAAGATACCTAAAATACTTAGAATACTAATTGTTTGTTGACATTTATTGGAATGGATTGCTGCGGGAGTGTTGTCCCACTGCGTGTGACTTCTTGACACATGTTAGGGAAGGCAGAGAGTGAACTGGCCAGTCAGAAAAGACAGAAAGCTTTACCTCACTGGCAGCAGAAGGTTGGAAGACAAGGTAGGGGAGAGAAATGGCATTCACATACATTTTAGAGGATTGAATACCATTGCAAGGTATTTTATTTATGAGTTTATATTACAATAAAATATGTCACATATTTGACATTATTTGTCTCTAGGAATATTCTCTGGGTAATATAGCTTTTACTATTTAAAAAATTATTTATGCAGTAACTGAGTCTAGCTAACCTTCTTCGATGCTCATGCATATAAGTGAGACAGGTGTGAGCATGTTAGTAGAAAGCTAGGATGAAAAGATCCTGGAAGTTTTCCCTGAATATTTTGAAGCTCCATCTTATATCCCATATATCCCAATAAAATGACTGTGTTTTTTTTCCCAAAGCTTATAACCAAAGCTGATACATAGTAAGGACCTTACCCAAACCCAATGCCATCGATTCGATTCTGACTAATAGTGACCCTATGTAAGGTTCCTGAGACTATAAATCTTTATAGGCACTGACAGCCTCATCTTTCTCCCATGGAGTGGCTGGTGGGTTTGAACTGCTGACCTTGTGGTTAGCAGTCCGATGCTTATCCTGCAGTGCCACCAGGGCTTGTTAAGGGTTTTATAGGCTGACTAAATAGTTTTTAAGTTGGAAAAAAAAAATACGATAATCCTATAGATGTGCACTTAATCCTCATCATAATCCAATGAGGTTAACCTAACAGATGAGGGAGCTGGGGTACAGAGAGTATAAGAAGTGACTCCCCCAGTGTCAAGGAGCCCTCGTGCCACAGCGGTTAATCACGTGACTGCTGACTGAAAGGTGGGAGGTTCTAACACACTAGCCTTTCTGTAGGAGAAAGATGTGGCAGTCTGCTTCCATGAAGATTGCCGCCTTGGAAAGCCTCTGGGCTAGTTCTCCTGTGTCCTGTACAGCGGCTGTGAGTTGGAATGGACTTGTCGGTAAAGGGTTTGGGTTTTGGATTGTCCAACAAAGTCTCATCACTAGTAAGTGGTTGAGCCCAGGGCTTAGAAAGTGTGGCTTCAGAGATGTTTCTCTCCATCGTGAAACTTGGTGAGTCCAAAGCTGAGGGTGGAGCAAAGTAATCATTCATATGAATCTTAAATTGTAACTCAGAATTACGTAAATGTGGAACATACGCAGATTAGGACGGACCCACGTTAGTTCATTTTTATTTCATTTCCTTTTCTAGAATGTATATATAAAGGTTCATTTTTAGCTGCCATCTTTAGCTTTAACGTATATTAAATATTCATTTCCATCTGAATGACGAAAAAGTATATTGATAAATACCCATACTGTTGTTTTTTTCCTTTGCAGGCAAAAATCGTCCTGGATATCATTGTCACCATGTTCAGTGAATATTGTGAGAATCCATTCACGTAAGTTCATTTAGGACCTTCACTGATGGCCTCAGGAGCCCTGGTGACGTAGTAGTTACGTGCTTCACTGCTAAGCGGAAGGGCAGCAAGGCAAACCCACCACACGCTCCATAGAATAAAGATGGAGCACTCTGCTTCCGCACCGTTTACAGCCTCGGAAACCCTGTGTGGCTGTTTTCTGCACTTTAGGGGTCTCTGAGTTGGAATTGATTCGACAGCAGTGGAAGTTTGGTTTTTATTGATGCCTGCTGATCCGAAGGCAGGGCATTAAGGACTGTGCTAAATAGGCAGATGGAACGTTTGATTCCTGTAACTAGAGCGTATGACTTAAGCATAAACTGTAGAGAATCCTATGGGATAAGCACTGAACTGTTAACCATAAGGTCAGCAGTTCAAAACCATCAGCTGCTCCTTGGAAACCCTATGCAAGGTCTCTGTGAGTTAGAATCGGCTCGAAGGCACTTAACAACAACAAAGTAGTTTTTAAAAGTTTCCATGATATTCTCTGTTTAGAAGGCCTTGGTACTGCAGGTGAGGCAGTCTGGGAAAGCTTCAGGAAGGGAACAAAGTGTAAGCTGCATTTAGTGATGTTGCATTTGAGAAGGTATAGATGGGGCACTACAAAAACATCAGCTAAACAAAGGGATGCTGTTGTTGGTCTGACTCATAGCCACCTTGTCTGTACAGGGTTTCCAAGGAGTGACTGGTGAGTTTGAACCACTGATTTTGTGGTTCAAACTGACCTTGCAGTCCAGTGCTTTTTCCCACAGCGCCACACCCGGACTCCTAGACAAAGATAGAGAAGCAGATATTAAAGCAAAGCCTGCATCCTGTAGGGAGTCCCCAGGTTACAGACAGCCAACTTCTGGACAACTTATTCTCTTTTGTTGTTGTTGTTTTGGTTAAGTTTTATTGTGCATTGAGTGATAGTTTACATAGGATTGGACAACTCATTCTTGCCCTTTTGACCCTCACGTCAAAACTTGGAACAAATTCATTACTCTCATCTTTGCTGCTGCATGCACAGTTTTTAAATCATTGAAAGTCTCCCGGCCTTTTCTTGACGTAAAGTAAGGCTAAATAAGAACCATATGCACTGGTTCCGACTTACCAACAGCTTTGGCCTGGAGACGCCCTTAGACTAACAGACATACTGAAGAATGGATCCCATTCATAGCCAAGGACTGCCTGTGTCTCAGTACAATTACTGTATGTGTTTCAGAGAATCTCTTTTTCTTTTTTAACTCTTTATTGTGATTTGGGGGAAAGTTTCCAGAGCAAATGGGTTTTCCAGTCAGCAATTCATATACATTTTGTTTCCTGGCATTGATAACAATCTCCACAACACAGCAGCACTCTTCCCAATTTCTCCCTTTGCTCCCCATTTCCTTTCATCCTTTCCTGACTTCTGAGCTTTATCCCTGGGCACATGCTACCCCTTTGATCTCACGTGATTGACTGTTCTAAGGAGTGGGTGCCTCCCTGATGTTACTGTTCACCTAGAGGGAGGTCTATTTTTGACTCAAAGTTGATGCATTGGAGTGAATTCAGTTCTGGGCTTGTAGTGTATCTAAGGGCCATAACCCTCGGGCTCAAAGTACAGCTTTTTAGATTCAGTGATTTTTATAAATCTTTGTGTCCCTTGGAGTCCTGGTGTGGTACTGTAGGGTAAGCACTGTAATGCCTCTGCGAGGTTGGCAGTTCAAACCCATTAGTCATTCCTCAGAAACCCTACAGGGTCATTATGAGTTGGAACTGACTCAGTGGCACTTAACAATGTGTGCCCCTTACTGCTTTCTGATATTGTAGTTTATTCTAGATTATTAACTATAATTAATAAATGTGTATCTGTAGTAAGCATATTGAAATTATATGGACAGTATCTTACTTTTTTTAAACTGTTATTTATTGGCTTATCAGTGTTTGTTGTGTAACAAACAAAAGTCTAGAATGTGGATATTAGTATTGGCAAGGAATCCATAAAGGGACCGACCTGGGCACCACTGGAGATGGAATAGGAGAGCAATACTATATGTGGAAAATTAATCTACAGCATTGGCAAATGTGTTGAGGCTGTAGTTGTTGATCAGATATAGTTTACATGTCTTTCACGTGATCTATATCCTAAGTATTTTATTTCTGGCTTTTTTTTTATCCCCAGGGTTGAAGCAGCTGAAGTTATTTTCCCAAATGGGAAATCTCATATCTTTCCGGTAAGTATTTAAGAAGTTGCTTAAGGATGGTGCTGATGAGAATAGCAGTGATAATGTCTGTAGTATGGATTTCCTGTCTACCTACCTGCCTGTCTACCAGATGTTTTACATGGTGATGTCCCAGCTCTCAAGTGCGTGGCAAACATGCAGATTCTCCTCCCACCTGGGAACCGATAATGATGCTTATAGACTGGCCAGTGCACACACTGTGACACTTGACGAACTCTTCCTTGGTCACATGCGCTTGCCTGCATGAGATAAAGTGGAAAATCTAGAATTTAAAACCATCTTAGAAATGATGTAATGTGCCAGTATTTTATTATAGGGAATGGTGATTGATCGTCAAAAAGAGAAAACTACATAGCCTTTTATATTAACTCCCAAACGGTGTAACTTGTCCAGCAAATAAAGTGTTCATTTCTGAATCTAATGCGGTGAATTTGTTCCTCCATAATGATGGCTGGAAACACCAGGTTTTGTTTTTCAATCTCAATGACAGTCTCTTGGGAGGGTAAGGAGAATCAACAGCAACCAGAAGAATACTCCATTAGAAAGAGTCCAAAGGTGAATGTGAAGGGGAATGATTCAAACTTTTCAAACCCTTCTTTTTCTCCTTAAGGAACTGCCTTACCGAAAGGAGATGGTGCGAGCAGATTTCATTAACAAAAAAGTTGGGATCAGGTATGCTCTGAAAACTTCTCTTATTGTTGAAAGAGTTCAGGAATGCAGTGCATACAAGAGTATTTCATGTCTCCTGAAAGAATGCTTCAGAGTAAATGAAATGATGACATGCTGTTAGGATGTGTAGCGTCTAATGGAACTCAACAAAGAAAGGCTACTGTTTCAGGGAGGAGCAGATTTTAAAGCAAAATAATACTAATGTATTTTAAGTAATCCAGTGAAGCTCATGGTTTGTACATTTTTATTTCAGAGAAACTCCTGAAAATCTTGCAAAGCTTCTGACCAGGATGTATTTAAAGTCAGAAGTCATAGGCGATGGGAATCAGATAGAGATTGAAATTCCTCCGACCAGAGCTGACATTATCCATGCCTGCGATATTATAGAAGATGCTGCGATTGCTTACGGATATAACAACATTCAGATGAGTCTCCCGAAAACATACACCATAGCTAATCAAGTAAGATTGCCCCCTTAAATAAACGCTCCTTGTTTTTAGAAACTGGTTATTGAGTGCCAGGAGCGCTTTGAGAAATGCAGAACAGAGGGAGCGAGCAGTATCTTGGCGTTCTCTGCCACGAGAGGCGTTTGCTGTTGGCGGATACAAAACAGATGCCCAGCTGATGAGAGTTCAGTGAAAACCTCTGGTGGCTAGTTCTTTGAAGAGAGGCAGATTCCAAGCTTGAGCCCTTCTGAATCTCTAATTGGGAGACTGATTGTCTTCACTTGGGTTGAAGGCAGACGTGTGTGGCAGAGGTGGGCGTGGGGGCTTGTGCCTCTGTATGGGTAGTGGTGGTCCTGGGAGGAGGTGGTAAGATGGGGGTGTAGACAGTGTGGTAGGAAGGTTGGAGACCGTGTTTTTCTCTTCAGAGACTTGTTCTGTTGAAATCTCTTTATTATAAAATAGGATATTTTTATTGAGGGAAGTAAAATGAACTTTTTTGTTGGTTTGTTTCAGTTTCCTCTTAATAAGCTCACAGAACTTCTGAGACACGACATAGCAGCAGCCGGCTTCACTGAGGCGCTGACCTTTGCTCTGGTATGTCTTCTCTGCCTTTTCTGCATAGCTGACTGCAGACTCTGAATCTCTGACTTGTGTCTGTTTTGGTTCCTTATGTGAATTTGTAAGGTCTGGACAACTGAATTTCCCAGGCTTCAGAAAATTAACTTTTGTTATTTGAGATTATGCTATATCTGGTAAGCAAATGTAAAAGGGTCCTGTTTTTAGTCACAGAAGCATATGAAAAACTAGGAAAAAGTGTCTTAATGTGACAGATGACAGCATATTTGATAGTTTCATGTATGTGCTGAGAGTCCACAATGACTTTCAGAACAATATTTATTACTGAGCTTGAACTTTTTGGTCTTAGTTTGGTTGTGGATGTGCCCACTAGATGCCGCCCTGGTTAAGGGCTTGTGGGCTGTTCCATATTAAACTTGTTTCTTTGTCTTTGAACATGTTCACAAACATTTGCTTTGAGTTGAAAAGCTGACATAAAAGGCCTAAATCAGGAAATGACTTTTATTACAAAATCAGATGGCAGCTCCCCTCCCCCACCAGATTGACCATGTGAAGGAATTAAATGTGTGTGCAATTTGTAGTTCCCGACTCTCTGAAGCAGTTCTGTGATAATTTGAGCATTCAAGTAGTTTCAGCTGAGCCATCTAGGCAAAACACACACATGCACAAAAAGCCACGAAAAAGTACTTTGTTTTCTCAGCTCCAGCCCTAAAATCCTCACCCTGTCCGAGTCTTTACAGAAGGTGGCAGTAGGACTTACTGCCAGCACATGGAAGGTTGTAAGGAGGGAAGACCCTCTGTCAGGCACTTGAGCTGTTCGAGTTCACAGAACATCGACATCGGAGGACCTTGGTGATATAGTTGCGTACCTTCATTTTCTGATTGAGCAGTATTCATCCAACAGCATCTGTTGTGTATCAAGTCCTGTACCAGTGAGGAGGCCGGAAGCCTAAACCCACTACTGTCGAGTTCAGTCTGACTGTAGCGGCCCTGAGGAGAGAGCAGAACTGCTCCCTAGGGTTCTGAGACTACATCTTCATGGGAGCTGAGGACTTCCAGCAGGATAACCGACTAGGCCAGTGTACTACACAGGTACTCTGCAGCAAAGCTACAAGAGACCGAATAAAATGGACACAGATGAAAATCCTGGAGCCCTGAGCTTCAGAGGAAAGGTTGTCAGGTTGTTGTTGTCAGGTGCCATCGAGTCGGAACCGACTCATAGCGACCCCATGCACAGCAGAACAAAACAATGTCCGATCCTGGGCCAACCTCACTACCACTGCCACACTTGAGTCCATCAATGATGCCACCTGGTCAGTACATCTCGTTAGGGGTCTTCCTCCTCTTCTCTGACCCTCCACCATACCCAGCATAAGATCCCTCTCCAGTGACTGTTTCCTCCAGACAATATGTCCAAAGTATGAGAGACGAAGCCTAGCCATCCTGGCCTCCAAGGAGCACTCTGGCTGCACTTCTTCCAAAACAGATCCATTGGTTCTTTTGGCAGTCCATGGCACCTTCAGTATTGGGGATAGAGCGCTTGCTGGGAGGAGAAGCTGAGCAGGGTTGGCTTGAGAGGGAGGCTGACCAGTGAATGACTGGCCAGATGCTGTAACCATCTTGAACTTTTGTGAGCAGCTTTGGAAACAGAAGGTGGCCTGGTAGAGGTGTGATTCTTTCTTTTTCCCCATGCTCCCCTGATGACCGGAAATGTGACCAGCTCCCACCTTCATCCAGTCCCTGCAGAGACCCTGCTTTCTGGGCATTTGGAGCCACACCAGTGTGAGATGGGGGCTGGCTGCTCCATTTGGTGCCTGGATTCAGGTGGGCTTGGCTCGAGACCTACAGAACCCACAGAGCCACCAGACCAACACTTAACCAGTCATCCTGCCCCCAGCTGCCTTATGGTCCTAACAGGCATTGAAGCCATTTCCGTCAAGGGCATCCTTGAACTACTTCTGGATTGCTTGCCGTGAACCTAGACAACACCTAGGCTGATAGGAACTCCATCTAGGCCAGGAACTCTGCTGTCAGCTCCTCCCACAGCCTGCTGGAGAGCTCCTTGGCTGACAGAGTCCCCCCTTACATCTTCTCTCAGGGTCCAACAGCTGCACTGGATTTTTGTTTGTTTGCTTGTTTTGGAGTTTGTTTTTTTCCTTTTGTTGTTTCATTGTTTTTGTTTTTTTATTCTTTTTCATCTCTTTCCATTCTCTTAAATTTTATCCTTTGTTTTTCTTCTGTTTCTCATTTCCTCTCTTTTGATCTTCACTACTCTCTTTCTCTTTTCATCATTCCTCTGCCTGGGTTTTCTAAGCTTTTTTTCCTTTTAATTTCTTCCTCTTATTTTTCTCTTCTATAGCTCAATTTTCCTGCCCCTCTTTTCTCTTTTTAGTTTATTATACCTTTTTTTTTTTTTTTGGTTGCGCTTATTTGTTTATCCTGTTTTGTTTCTTGGTGTGTGTATGTATTGGGGCATGGGGCTGGAGTCTCTTCTTTCCCACTTGACAGCAGATAGCATACAACCCAGCCACAACCGTACCCTTTGCAACTCCACCCACTGGGCAAGAGACAATCCCAGCTCCTGTACCACCTGATCAATGATAGACAGCAGCCAACACCAGCCAAGTCCACCCTAAACTAAGGCACACTAACAGCAAATGGAGAACAACGCACTCACTCCCATTCTGTGTACACTACAGGAGATAGTGATGAGGGCCCAAGAACACATTAATATACAGTCATCAGTTAAGCACAAATACGAAAACACCGGTGTCCCAGAGACAACAGACAGTTTAGCTTACACAAAGAAACAAGAGAGAATGGCACAAACAAATGACCAAGATTCAGAGCCAGAAAATGTTTCTGATGAAGAAAAGGTAATGGAACTAACTGAAAAAGAATTCAGAAGAATGATCTTTGGGTACCTTCAAAGGATTACCAGAAAGATCAAGGAAAGCAACGATAACACACACACACACAAATAACCTTGAAGAATTCAAGAAAACACTGTAAGAGCAAACAGACAAAATAAATGCAACTTTGAAAAATATAAAATCTGCAGTTAGAAATCCAGAAGATTCATATTAAGATTTCAGAAATGGACAATACATTGAAACTGCAAAGGAGTAAATTCAAAGCAATGGAAGCCTCAACTAGTGATCTTGAAGATAAATCACAATCAGAAAAAAATGCAAGAAATCCAAAGCAAGTCATAAGAGTTATGTGGGATACCATGACGAGGAGCAACTTACGGTGATCGGAATTCCAGAATAGGAGGAGACAATAGAAAGCAGAGACAAAATTGTCAGACAGTTGTTAGAAGAAAATGCTAACATCATGAAAGACCAGAAGGTAAGCATACAAAAAGCTGAACAAACCCCAAACAGGATAGATCTCAAAAGAAAATCACCACGATATATCATAATCAAACTGTCCAAAACCAAAGAAAGACACGGAAAGAATCTTGAGAGCAGTTCTGGAAAAATGAAAAGTTACCTAAAAGAGGAGAGAACCAATCAAGACTAAGCTTTGATTTCTCAGCAGAAACCATGCAGGCGAGAAGGCAGTGAGTGGGATGGCATACACAAAACTCTTAAAGAAAGAAATTGCCAACCAAGAATTGTATACCCAGCAAAGCTCTCCCTCAAATATAATGGCGAAATTAGGACATTTCCTAATATACAGATATTAAATGAATCTGTAATAACAAGACCAAGTTTACAAAAAATACTAAAGGATGTTCTTTGGACTGAAAACCAACAACAACCTGAGATTAACACATATAACACCACCACCCAGAACTCAGTCCAGTATGGTGGTGGTGGTTGTATGCCAGCAAGTTGGTTCTGACTCACAATGACCCTCTATAGGGTTTCTGAGGCCATAAATCTATATGGGAGCAGGAAGCCTCATCTTTCTCCAGATTCTGGCAGATTCGAACTACTGACCTTGTAGTTAGGAGCTCAGTTCGTAATCCACTACCGTACTAGGCTGTTTAAGGAGCTCTGGTAGCATAGCCAGCAGTTCAAAACTACCGGCGGTTCCGTGGGAGAAAGATGAGGCTTTCTGCTCCTGTAAAAATTTAGTCTTGGAAATCTTATACGGGGTTGCTGTGAGTAAGAACTGACTCCATGACACATAACCACCACCACCACCACCACCACCAGGGCTATTTAGAGTAAAACAAACCTACAGGACTGAATACAGGGAACCAGAGAACAGTTTATAATGAAGTCAGCTGCAGAGCAGCAAGAGGGAATAGTGTAGATACAGAACTTCTAAATGGCGAGTAAATCAAGAAGATTTCTTGATAAAACAGTATTTAGCTCTGTTTACTTAATAAGCTGTAATTTTATTCTTCAGTTTGCATGTCTTTGTATGAGTTTGAAAATAAAATTTGATTCTTTTAAAAAAAAAATATTGATGGAAGCAGATAGCATCATCTTTGTCCCATGGAAAGGTTGGTGGCTTTGTACCGTAGGACTTAACAGTTAACAGCCTTTTGCGTAACCCACTGTACCACCAGAACTCCTTTTAGGCATGAAGTCTTGGTGTGGTGCTGTAGAATAGATGCTGAACTGCTACCCACAGGTTGGTGGTTCAAACCCCAGTAGGAGCACTATGAGTTGATTTGTGTGTGTGTGTACACATACATATATGTGTGGTTATGCACATGCATATGTGGGAACTTCAAAAGTTGATGGGGGAAAATGAAATCAAAAGATAAAGGAGTTTTTCCATGAACTTTTTGAAGCCCCCTTGTTATTGCTAAGTGCCATCGAGTTCGTTTCAACTTTGGGACTCTGTGCAGAACAGAGGGAAGCACTGCCCAGTCCTGGGCCATCCTCACAATTACTGTTGCCCGTGAGCCCATTACTGCTGCCACTGTGCCAATACATCTCGTTGGGCTCTTCCTCTTTTTCTTGGAGCCTCTACTTTGCCAAGCATGATGTCCTTCTCCAGGAAGTGGCCCCTCCTGATCCCATGTCTGAAGTTGATGTTGGGTGCTGCCCAGTCAGCCTCAATGTACACTGACCTTGTGTATAACAGATCCGAAGTCTGCCCGGCCCTGTGCACTCCCTGATTGCTGCTGTGTTTGTTCACCATTCCAGCTCTGTCTCCCCTGACCCTTCACATCACCAACTACCATGGCCTTTCCGAGAGGTTGCTCTTTCCAAAGTGAGCAAGCTTAAGTCTCACCCCCTCACTTGTGAGGAGATTTCTGGTTGCTTTTCTTCTGTATTGTTATATATAGAGAGAGTGAGGAGTGTTCTGGTTGCATTTCTTCTGTGTTATTATATATATAGAGAGAGGCATGAAAATGAATGAGTTAGGTAAAAGGCAATACACAGATTGCTAGAGCCGTGTACTGTTTGCCATGAGCTGCGTGGTACAGGAGTGCATTCTCTCTCTTTAGAACAAGGCAGAGCTCCCGCTGCGCCACTTGCAGCCCTGGTTTCCTCAGCAGAACTAACCACTGTTGAGAAGGGTGGCATGCCTTTGCCTCAGAGGAGCACATTCTCTGACTGGTGGCTTTGTCCATAGTCCCAAGTCCCCTTTCTCTATAGTCTGGCCTGTGAAGAAGGCAGTCCTGTCTTACCCTGCCAGTTGTGGACCAGTCATGCAAGCCCAGGTCTGTCTGTATCCAAGGCCTGTGACTTAGCAGCCGGCCATACCTGGGCTTTGGAAACAGGGCTGTCTCAAGTCACTCTTAAAGGCAGTACACTAGAGGGGAGGATGGAGGCGGGGAGTGGTGTGAGGGAAACTTGTTCTATGCTGGGCTCCTGGGATTTGGGAAGATGTCCATTTGAATTTTGTACCAAAATAATTTTTTCTCATGGCACAAGAAGTATAATTTTTTCCTGATTCATGTATTAGTGAGAGAACTTGCCTGCAACCATTCACTCATCACGGAGACATGTTTAAGCACATATGTTTGGCATAAACCTGTGCATGTCTGAACTAGAATCTTGCTAGCAGTGTTTGCAACTTACCCTGTATTTTTATTTAACATTTAAAAACACATATAAATAACAGTTTTAAACTGTCCTTTTCCTATATACCTATGGGCTGCATCTTAAGGTTGCCTTGATTTAAATGGTTGCTTATCACTGTCTCATATTGTCTATTATTGAGATAATAAAGTAAAGGTTACTCAGGCACTTGGGTGTGTAG
The DNA here is from genome assembly GCF_000296735.1 of Chrysochloris asiatica. Lineage (NCBI taxonomy): Eukaryota > Metazoa > Chordata > Mammalia > Afrosoricida > Chrysochloridae > Chrysochloris > Chrysochloris asiatica. The sequence continues at coordinate 13,449,443 of NW_006408562.1, read as the reverse complement.
CTGTGTGTCTGGGAAGCTGCTGTCTTCTGTGCAGACACTGCTAGCTTGGTTTGAGATTGCGTTGTCGCGTGTAAGCTCCGTGTCCTAATGAAGACATCCCCTCAGATCTCAGTCTTGTTGCAAAATCTCTCAGGCTGTGGGAGAGGTGCTTGTGCCCACGGCCATGCCACCGCACCGTCCTCTCTGTAGATTCCCGCACACTTCTGCTCAGTGGGCTGTGGCTGCAGAGCCTTGCCCAAGAGAGCGTGTCAAGAGCCCCCAGCACTCTGCGTCATCCGTGTGTCTAAGTGACCCAGCAATCAGTTCGCCCTGAAGAGCAGCTGTAGACGAGCACAAGGAGCAGTAACACGTAGTGCGGGAGAGCACACCCGTTTTCATGTGACACTTTAAATTCTGTTCCAAGAAGTTAGCATTCACGTGTGCATACTTATTATTGATTTCTTCATCATCGTGGTTCATATTTATTGAGTGCTTAGTCGGTGGCAGGCACATTACCTGTATTATTTCATTATCTCATTTATTGGATGTGATGTGTCTAATGTCTGTATTATTGTCTGCTGCTGACGCGGTGCCACTCCCATCTTGTCGGGCTCTTCTTCTCTGAGCCTTCACTCTGCCAAGCATGATGTCCTTCTCCAGGAGACATGCTGTTGTTAAGTGCTGTTGAGTTCGCTCTGACTCATAATGACCCTGCGTTGGGTTTCTGAAGAGCAACTGGTGAGTTTGAACTGCTGACCCTGCATTTCAGACCGACCTTGCGGTCCACTGTGTTATCCTGCTCCGGTGTGTCCAATGTGGTTGTTGTTATGTGCCGTGGAAGTGTGTCTAATAGTGAGCTTTATTTTTGTTACTTCTGCCTGTTGTGTGCTGCTAACCGTATAAGGCACAGTAACACTATGTGGTTGTCTAGCTGTAATTGGAGGCTTGGTGGGGCTGTAGGATAAGCATAGGCTGAAGCCCACTAGCCACTTCCTGAAAACCCTATCTATTTAGGGTTTTTACCAAAAGCAATCTTTCCAGGAGCCGATTGCCAGCCAAGTCTTTTGTCCAGAGGAGTGGCTAGGTGAATTTAAAGCTTAGTGCTTATCTGTTGAGTCACCATGGCTGACTTCTGCCCACCACACTGGTTTCAGAGATGGACCCAAGTGGGGCTGGGAAGGCATGACACGTAAAGACAGGGAAGTGTGTACGACTTAGGGGGGTAGGGAGTCTGCCCTGAAAATTTACCCGAGCTTTGGACCACGGCTACGCTTCTGGTAAGAGAACTATTCGCGTGAAATTACACCTGCTGTGGGCCTGACCTGGGCTCACATGCGTTTATTCTTCACTTATTGACTTAGCTAGAGAATGTACATTTCCCAGACAGCATCGTAAATTGATTTACCTCATTCAAGACTTTTTATATGAAATCTGCCATTGCATTTGCATATTAATCTACTTTGTATGTCCTTCTTAGTGCTCCCAGGAAGACATTGCTGATAAACTTGGTGTGGCTATCTCCGCAACCAAAGCAGTCCACATAAGTAACCCTAAAACAGCTGAATTTCAGGTAAGACTTTTAACTAGATGAGATTTTAGGTTAAAACCAAGAGACTATGCAGTATGAAAATATGAAAAGGCTCTTCAGTTATTATACTTTAAGTGACAAAATCTTACGAGCTTCTTTATAATCTCTTCTTGGGTTATCTTTATAGTAGCTCTTACACGCTTTCTTGGCAAAACTTCCTGAAAACCTTGTTATGATGTTTGAGTCTGTGTTAGTGTGGGTTCTTTCTTGACTTGTGCTATAAGCTTAAACACTGCGAAGAATGGGTGTTCCAGAACACGTAATTGTGCTCATGAGGAACCTGGACAAAGCCAAGAGGCAGTTATTTCAACAAAACAAGGAGACACTGAGTGGTTTAAAATCAGGAACAGTGTGCGCCAGGGTTGTATGTTTCACCATACTTATTCAATCTGTACACTGAACAAATAATCTGAGAAACTGGGATTATATAAAGAAAAACGTGGCATCAGGATTGGAGGAAGATTCATAACAACCTGCAATATGCAAATGATACAACCTTGCTTACTGAAAGCAAAGAGAACTGAAAATACTTACTGGTGAAGGTCATAGATCACAGCTTTGAGTATAGGTTGCACCTCAGTGTAAAGAAAGCCAAGAAATGACATCATGATAAGTGGAAAAAAGATTGAAGTTGTCAAAGACTTCATTTAGCTGGGTCCACTATCAACACTATGGAAGCAGCAATTAAGAAATCAAATGATGTTTTGTATTAAGCAAATCTGCAGCACAAGACCTCTTTAAAGGACTCAAGAGCAAAGGTACCAGTTTGAGGACTAAAGTGCACTTGACCCAAGCCATGGTATTTTCAATGGCCTCATATGCATGTCTACCACTTGGTCAGTTTGTTGTACCGTGGTGACTTGTGTGTTGCTGTGGTTCTGGAAGTTATGCGATGGGTATTTTAAATACCAGCAGGGTCACCCACGATGGACAGGTTTTACCTGAGCTTCCAGATGAACTTCCAGATAAACTAGGAAGGAGAAGGGATAGACTGCTTCAGAATATTTGGTCACTGAAAATCTTATGAATAGCAGTGGAGTCGATGTGTATTGATAAATACTGGCGATTGGAATACAAAGGTTGAAATTTGGTAATTTTCTAATTTGTTGGCAGTTTTATTTGTGCAGAGTTGTTATTGTCAAGTGCCACAAAGTCGGTTCTTACTCATAGTGACCCTGTATAGTAGCGTAGTGGTTACGAATCGGGCTGTGAACTGCAAGGTCAGTGGTTCGAAACTACCAGCTGTTCCACGGGAGACAGATGAGGCTTTCTGCTCCCGTAAAGATTTACAGTCTCGGAAACCCTGTACAGGGTCCAGGGTCGCTATGAGTCAGAACCGACTCCACGGCACATAACAACAACTAATAGCGTTTGCAAGGAGCATCTTGGTGGGCTTGAACTGCTAACATTGCAGTTAGTAGTCTAGTGCTTAACCCTACAGTGCCACATTAGCAGTCCATCTTTGTTGTTGTTGTTGTTACGTGCCGTTGAGTCGGTTCCAACCCATAGCGACCCTCTACAGGGTTTCCGAGGGTGTAAATCTTTACAGGAGTAGAAAGCCTCATCTTTCTCCCGCGGAGCGGCTGGTAGTTTTGAACCTCTGACCTTAAGGTTCGCAGCCCGATTCGTAACCACTACGCTACCAGAGCTGAGTTTATGAAAATGTTAATGTTAAATATACTGAATCTAGTAAATGTATTAAACTACCTACTAATGTGGTGTTGGAGTCCTGGTGTGGTGCTGTGGGTTAATGCACCAGACTGCAAAGCCATTTGAACTGCAAGGTTGGTGGTTCAATCAAGCTCACCAGCTGCTCCTCGGAAACCCTATATAGGATCGCTATGGATCGTCACCGACTGGAGAAGTGCCATTGAGTTGGTGCTGACCCATAGTGACCCTGTATAGGGTTTCCGAGGAGCAGCTGGTGAGCTTGAATCGCCGACCTCGCAGTTCAAACCAGTTTTGCAGTCTGGCACATTAATGTACAGTGACACACCAGGCAGATTAGAGCTGTACTAGCCCTGGTGTGGCACTATGGCTAATGCGCTGGACTGCAAAGTTGTTTGAACCACAAGGTTAGTGGTTCAAGCTCTCCACCTGCCCCTTGGAAACCCTATACACGGTTACTATGGGTCAGAACTGACTCGATGGCACTAACAATAACAAATAGTTGGGGTCCTGGTCTGGTGCTTTATAGGATAAGCACTGGACTGCTTACTGCAAGATCGGTTGTTCAAATGCACTTAACTGCTTCTCTGAAACCCTATGCTTTGAGTAGGAACCGACTCGACAGCACTTAACAACTATCAGACAGTTGGTAACAGTAAGCATCAAGTCTATGAGTTCTTTCGCTGCATTCAGTTTCAAACTTTGAAGAATCCTTTAACCGTTGCTGTTCTTGTTAAATGCCATCAAGTTAGTTCCGACTCATAGCAACCCTGTATACGGTTTCCAAGGAGAACTGATGGGCTTGAACCACCAACCTTATGGTTAGCAGTTCATTGCTTATTTCACAGCACACACCAGGAGTCCTAACAACAACAATTTTTCCATTGCTTTTAAAAGGTGTTCATTATGATCTTCTTTAAAAAACAAATGTTGAATTCATTTAGGTAGAGTGATTTTTAGCAACTCTTAATTGGCTTATTTAAGGGAGCTCTGGTAGCGTAGTGGTTACGAATCGGGCTGCGAACCGTAAGGTCAGCAGTTCGAAACTACCAGCCGCTTCGCGCGGGAGAAAGATGAGGCTTTCTACTTCCGTGAAGATTTACACCCTTGGAAACCCTGTACAGGGTCGCTATGGGTTGGAACCGACTCGATGGCACTTCACAACAACAACAACAACAATTGGCTTATTTACATTTTTATCCAAATTCCCCCCCCCCCCCATTTTATAAATTAGCTTGATAGGGTTCTCAAGATGTGGTAACTTTTACATCCTTTACCACTCTAAAAACAGTGATCTGTTTTATATTAGGAGGAGGAAAACAAATCCATTAAATAGCATTATAAATAGTTGTGTCTGCATACTTTTAAGAACCAATACTTCTCCATCAAATCTATTAGTGTGAAAAAAATTCTGTCTTTTAGACTTGACAGATTGTTTTACAACAGATGTAGCCTATACCATTATTAATGTAGCTAACGGATTCATACTTACTTATGGGTAAATTGAATGAACTAAATTTACTTATGGTTAAAATGAATGTTTGGAAGACAACCATCAGACCAACTGACTGGAAGAGATCCGCAACTGTGCCCATTTCAAAGAGAGGTGACCCAAAATGCAGAAATCATCAGACAGTATCATTGCTATCCCATGAAAGTAAAGTTTTACTAAAGGTAATACAAAAACAGCTGCAAGCATACATTGACAGAGAGCTTCCAGAGGTTCAAGCCAGATTCAGAAGAGGATGTGGAATGAGGGATGTCATTGCTACTGTCCGATGATGGATCTTGGCTGAAGGCAGAGGATACTGGAAAGGTGTTTACCTGTGCTTTATTGACTACACGAAGCTTTTTGAGTGTGTGGATCATGACAGGCTATGAACAACATTGCAAAGTATGAATATTCCAGAACACTTAATTGTACTCATGAGGAACCTGTACGTAGTCCAAGAGACAGTTGTTTGAACAGAACAAGGGAACACCGAATGGTTTAAAATTAGGAAAGGAGTGCTCTAGGGTTGTATTCTTTTACTATACTTACTCAACCTGTATGGTGAGCAGATAATCCAAGAAGCTGGGTTATATGAAGAAAAATGTGGCAGCAGGATTGGAGCAAGACTCATTAACAACCTGTGATATGCAGCTGATACAACCTTACTTGCTGAAAGTGAAGAGGACTTAAAATACTTACTGATGAAGATCAAAGAGCACAGCCTTCGGTATCAGTTGCACCTCAATGTAAAGAAAACAAATCTCTTCACCACTGGGCCAGTAAACAACATCCTTATAAATATGGAGAAAAGATTGAAGTCAAAGACTTCATTTTTCTTGGATCAACCATCAACACTCATGAAAGAAGCAGTCAAGAAATCAAATGACATATTTGCATTAGGCAAATCTGCTGCACAAGACATTTTTAAAGTGTTGAAGAGCAAAGATGTCAGTTTGAGGACTAAGGCATGATATTTTCAATAACCTCATATGTATGTGAAAGTTGTATAGTGAATAAGAAAGACTGTAGAAGAATTGACGCATTGAGTTATGGTGTTGAAGGAGAATATTGAAAGTACCATGGGCTGCCAAAAGAACCAATAGATGCGTTTTGGAAGAAGTGCTGCCAGAGTGCTCCTGGAAAGCCAAGATGGCCAAACTTCGTCTCTCATACTTCGGACTTATTGACAGGAGGGACCAGTCACTGGAGAAGGATATCGTGTTTGGTAAGGTGGAAGGTCAGAGAAAAAGAGGAAGACCCCCAGTGAGATGGATTGGCAAAGTGGCAGCAGCAATGGACTCAAGCATAGCAACAATTGTGAGGTTGGCCCAGGACTGGGCAGTGTTTTGTTCTGCTGTGCATAGGGTTGCAATGAGTCAGTACCAACTCTCTGGCACCTAACAGCAACAACAATGTCCAATCTATTCAAAGAACCCCAATCGGACAGTTTTTCCAATTATAGAAACCTGCCCCTTGAGAAGTACAGTAAGATGATTTTACATGGCATCCACAATTGTTGAATTAAAATTCCACCTAAGAAAGTTTAACAAGTGCCATCGAGTAGATTCCGACCCATTGTTGGGGGAGTGGGGGAATGACCTCCCTTCTCCACTGTGTTCAGTAGAGGGGCTCATGGTTCTTCAGCTACTCCAAACTGGGACCCTGGGCACTGGCGTGGTTTGGGTATGTTCCCATTGTCTCAGGGGCACTGGGTGGTTATAGGGTGTGCTCTGATTGATCATGCTGGTGTCCTTGTAGGGGCAGAATTATAGCATGTTCACTATTTTTGATCAAATTTCTGATTTTTTCATTTGTAAGTTTAGAAATCAGAATCTTTTCAGTTATTTCAGTGTCCTAGAACTGAAAAATTAAAAAGGACTTGAAGCATTGCATTTTCCAAAAGTGAAGATACTTTGGGCTTAGTGTTTGCTCAGTGTTATCTGTTTGGTTCCTATTTGGTCAGTGCAGTTTCACCTTCTCTCCTGCAGGTGGCACGCACTACCCTTCTTCCTGGCCTCCTAAAGACCATAGCAGCGAATCGGAAGATGCCCCTTCCTCTGAAATTGTTTGAAATATCTGACATCGTAGTAAAAGATGCTAGCAGAGGTAAGAATGACTGACCTTTGGTTTATATGTATAGCATTGTTTTCATCTTGAAAAATTTCAAATAGATATACAAATAGAGAAAACCCTATAATTACCTCTATGAGTCCAATCCCCAGCTTCACTAACTGTCGGGACATGGCCTGCTTTCTGCACCCATACCCTTCCCTCCCCATGTCACTTTACTGGAAATTTCCAGACATTATATCATTTCATCATTCAATACTTCGGTATGTATTTATGGAAGATAAGCACCACCATGTTTTGTTTTGTTTTTACTGCTTTGGGCTATTTGTATGGAGCTGTAGAATACACACTTGACTGCAAGGTTGGTTTGAACCACAAGGTTGGCAGTTCAAACTCACCATTTGTTCCTTGGAAACTGTATACAGGGTCGTTATGGGTCAGAACTGATGTGACGGCACTTAACTACAACAGTAATGACTATGTTGTTGTTTGTTGTTAAGTGCTGTCAAGTTGATTCTGACCCATAGCAACCCTGTGTAAGGTTTCTGAGGAGTAATTGGTGAGCTTGAACTGCAAGAGTGCCATCAAATCAGTTCCTACTCATAGCAACACTGTTTGGGATTTCCGAGGAGCAACTGATGGGTTTGAACCACTGACCTTGAGGTTAGCAGTCCAGTGCTTATCCTATAGTGCTGCACTAGAACTAACACTAGCTATGGTGTTATGATGTTATGGTGTGATCTACCTAACACCATATCACACCATAATATCTCCATACACCTAGCTAATAATTCACATTTTCACAGCTGCATACATTCGTTTTTATTATAGATTTATTTGAGTCAGAATCCAAGCAAGGTCTGGATGTTTACTGTTATGTCTTTGATCTCTTTTCATGTAAAGTGAATTTTTTCAAAGAATCTAATAATATATAAAAATAGCCCTATTGAGGCCTCAACTTGAAAAGCACTATGGGAGTTTTCTCTATTCTTTTGTCACGTGATGTTAAGGCACTTCATTTTAACATATTGGTTATCAAGTCATTTTACTTTATTGTGACTACTCACAATCTCGGCTGCATCAGCCCCTGTCCCTTTTGAGCACAGTCTGGACTTACTAGTCCTGGAAGTAGCTTGGTTCAGCATTTGGGTGGTGGTGGTTGTCTGAGACATCTATTGTATACTTAGTAAATATCGCAGTCTCGTTGTCAGAGAGGCCTATTCCATTCAGACGCCCTTGTGTGCCAGCCTCTGATTGCTCCACACTGTGTCTGGTGACCCTTGGTGAGCAGGCTGACAGTGTTTCTTGGGTCCCCTGGCTGTCCAAGTCCTAGCATTGTTTATGCTGCAAATCTCCTTCAGATCTCTGTAGGCTTCCCTGAAAAGATGGCACGTGCAGAGGCCTTTTCCTGTGGTTCCACCTGAAGAAGATACTATGGCATCCTTCCTAAAACTAGTCAGGATGATTGGCTATGAATTGCCTCATCTTAGGGAATATTCTAGAGGAATGAGCAACCGGACCCCATGTGAACTGCCCATCGCAACTTGCCAGCCCAGGCTGGGCTCTGCACTCGCAGCATTAGCCCATCGTCCATTAAAACTACCACCTAGCTTTTGGTTAGTGCTTTTTACTTTAAAAAAAAAAAATTTTTTTAAACATATTTTTTATATTTTTATCATTAAACTATTTCTTGAGTCAATTGGGACAAAACTCTATCCTCGTTTAAGCATAAAGAAAAATGGAGCTGGAAAGGTGCTTTGCGTCAGCTCACGAACGCTTTTGGACTTCGTGCCAGAGCTCAACTTTGGGTCTCAGTGCATGTGTCCTTCAAGAGTAGAAGTTCATTTTAATAGCAGTCAGTAGAATGATCATTTTTTATTGTGAGGAAGTGGAGTAAATCTGTAGCAGAAGGCAGAAAACATTTTCCTCATCAGTTGCAATTAGTTTGAGAGTTCTTGGACCTCAAGTCCTCCCTTGGTGCAGGTAACTTTGAATCTTTATAATTCCAATGTTAAATTTTTTTGTTAACTTCAACCTGTTTTCTTTCATTGTAGTTCTCTGATTTTTTATGCTGTTTTGATCCTTGGCTCTATCCATGCATATTTATACATACAGGATTAGGCTAATTGGACTAGATTTCCTCAAAAGTTTTGTAATGCTGTAATGCTTTTCAGGAATAATCCCCTTCTCTAATTGCAAGATCTCCCGACAGGACTATGCAGATTAGTGGCCTGGGTGTGTTTACAAACAGGCAGTTCAGAGTCTGGGAAGGTGAGGGTGGGGAACAAGCTGGGGTCCCAGCATTTACAACAAGGAAGGTTGCTTTGTACAGATGAGCACTTCACTGTGTGCTGGGTGGAGGTGGTATTTGCTGGGAAGGCATAGACTTGATTCTGCTGCTTTTTCTGGTCTCAAGGCTCATGTTGGAGGTGACTTTTTTAGTTACAGAGCTGTGTCTGAGTGTCAGACACTACAGCAAATCAAACTACTATCATGACTCAATTGAGATTCACAGCCACCCTATCAGACAGAGCAGAACTGCTTATGGTCTCCAGGCTGTAAGGATTTAAGGGAGCAGACAGACTCTTCTTCCTCCCACTGAGCTGCTGGAGGGTTTGAATTGCGGATCTTTCAGTTAGCATCTCCCTGCTTCTTTTAACACATCACCCTGGTGTTCTCTCAGAAACCCAGTTCGTATACTTGTAAGTTAAAGATTTCATTTCGCTGTATTTTGTTTCATCAGAAAGAGTGTATTATGCTTAGAGAGCAGACTTCTGTTATACTTGTTTGTAGTTTAATTATTTTGCTGTTTTCCCATTGATTCAATTCTGCATATTACGTTCACCTCTTCCCTTCTTTAACATGTTCTAGCACCTATCAGTGGGATTTGAGGATGGAGGTCAGTAAATATGGAAACAGAAGTTGGCATTGCTTTATTTGGAGTACATTTTGTGTGTCATAACAAAAGGAGCTTCTCTGAGGTTTACCCATGTGAATTCCCGACCTGTCTTCTGGTGTACAGAGGACACTAGACAGAGGCAGCAAAGCATTGTGGTTCCAGAGAGACTCTGGAGCCCGAGGCTCGTGTGAGTCACAGCGCTGCCACTAGCCACTGGCGCTTAACTTTGGGTACGTTATGTAATCTCTCAGTCACTCAGTTCTTGCATCCGTTAGATTTGTTGTAAGGATTAAATGACATTGCCTTTTGAAAAGTTTGGTCCCTGTGCTCTTAGAGGAGGAAGCCAGAAAATATTGCTACAAAAATCATACAAACCTTAAACAAAAATAGCAAATGTGAAGCTGTTAATGTCTCAACACATTCTCCTTCTAGGTCTGTCCACTTCTAAAGGTGGGGTTCTTCCCCCCAAATTTTGTGCTCTTTGATTTACCCCACACCAAATTGGCAGTTTTGGTATCCTCGGGGAACTCAAATTGTGTTCCTTTTTTGGTGGGGGGTTCTGAAGGGGCAAGACCAGGGCTGTAGGGTGGATGGGGTAAGATTTCTCACTGAAATTCTGATACTCTCGAAGAACAAGTAGATGCTTTATCATGATGGAAAAAAATTCGTCTGCACAAATTTCCAGGTCTTTTTTTCCAGACATTTCTCAATTTTCTGGAAACGTCTTCCTTGATAAGCCCTTATGATCATCCTGTGTCCTTCAGGAAAATCACCTTGAGAGCTAACTTCTCGACCTTGAGTTTAAATAGCCTAGCAGATCCCCCCGGAAGCTACTGTTTGTATTGGACCTTTTGTTTTGTTTTCTGAAGGCACCCTATGAAACTAAGACAGGTGTATTATGAGAGAACTTGTCTACAGCCATCCACTGATCTCAGAATATTTGAACACATTTTGTTGAGATAAACGCATGCACGTGTGAGCTGTAACCCTGGTAGCAATAGTACACTGACATTAAAATATTACCAAATTCTCCGTCCATATACCTAGCATCCCCATTAAAGGGTTAATATTACTCTGTTAAGATCCGAGGGACCAGTCTCTGGAGAAGGATATCATGTTTGGTAAGGTGGAGGACCAGAGAAAAAGAGGAAGACCCCCAGCGAGATGGATTGGTAAAGTGGCAGCATCGATGGACTCAAGCGTGGCAATAATTGTGAGGTTGGCTCAGGATCGGGCAGTGCTTCGTTCTGCTGGGCATCAGGTCGCTATGGGTCGGTACCAACTCGATGGCGCCTAACAACAACAATAAATATCCTTGAGACTGCTGCTTATCCTGACCGTTGGCTAACTGGGTTTTCTTCTTCTGCACTTTTGTTTTATTTTAGGATGAGAGAAACAAGAAGTCCTAACATAGGAAATTAATAACAGAAATGCTGTTCTTGAAGTGATTCATCACTGAATTCTTTTCAGTGAATGGACCGTGTGTGTTTTTATTGTTTCTCAAAGCAGTAGCCATCTCTCTGTTGGATTTGTATTAGCTGTAGCCTCCCAGAAGGAAACCTGGTAGTGTAGTGAGTCAGCAGTTCAAATCCAGCAGTCTCTCTATGGGAGAAAGATGAGGCCTTCTGTCCCCATAAAATTTTACAGCTTTGGAAACCCTGTACAGGGCTGCTACTGAGTCAGAACCGACGCGACACCATACAGCTATCACCAGCCATAGCCTCCCAAATAAGGAGGGTTTTTTTGTTTTATAAGAAAGAAGAGTGAGACAATCAAGAATGAAATGATAAAGTGTTCCAGTTAGTTTGGAAAATTCTCAACTCTTCATTCGTTGTTGCTGTTAAGTGCTGTTGAGTCAATGCCAACTCATAACGCTCTGTATAGGTTTTCCAAGGAGCGGCTAGTGGGCTCGAACTGCCAACTTTGTGGTTCAGAGTCCTGTGCTGATCTTACATTGCCACACCAGGAGTCCAAATCTTTATTTGTTGTTGTGAAGTGCCATCGAGTCGTTTCCAACCAATAGCTACTCTACATAGGATTTCCGAGGAGCAGCTGGTGAGCCTGAACCACCGACCTTGCTTTTCAAATGGCTTTGCAGTGTGGTGCATTAACCCACAGTGCCACACCAGGACTCCAAATCTTCATTGTTGTTGTAGTGAAGTGCCCTCGAATCGGTTCTGACTCATAGTGACCCTGTACAGGGTTTCCGAGGCTATAAATTTTTACAGGAGCAGAACACCTCATCTTTCTCCTGTGGAATGGCTGGTAGTTTCAAACTGCTGACCTTGCGGTTTGCAACCCGATTTGTAACCACTACGCTACCAGAGCTCCTTAAATCTTCATTAGTGGGGTGTAATATTCAAAAGGGTTGGGGTAGGTGACAAGAGTGGGCAAGAGAGTCCAGTCTAGTGCGTTGGTAGAAAAGTATTTTGGGATCCAGTTTCTCTGCTAAGGAACTCATGGTATACAAGAAATCATGTTTCCAGTCTTGAAGGAGAGACAGACTGGTGAACAGATGCTTACTAACATGCTCAGGGGGCTGTAAAGGGCCCCAGAGGTTCAGAGAAATGAGCAACAGCTGCCACCTGAACAGTAGTTGTGGTTGTGAAGTGCCATCAATTCGGCTGTAACTCATAGCCACCCTGTATAGGGTTTGCAAGGAGCAGCTAGTGGGTTTGAACTGCTGACCTTGTGGTTCACAGTCCAGTACTGATCCTACAGCACCACACCAGAAAAAAAACACGAACACTCCAGCCTCACATCAGATTTGTGTAGGCAAATAGATCTTCCTCAATGGAAATGAAAGTGGGATCATTGTGGATTTCAGTATACTTCTGACACAGTGTGTCTGACCTGCCGCCCTCTAAGAATGGATGGAAGACTTGCTGTTGTTAAGTGCCATCGAGTCGGTTCCTACCCATAGCGACCCTGTGTAGGGTTTCTGAGGAGCATCTGGTGAGCTTGAACCGCTGATCTTGCAGTTCAAACAGCTTTGCAGTCTGGCACATTAATCCACAGTGCCACACCAGGACTCTGGTCAGTCAAAGAGTCCACAGCAGCATAATCATCCACCCAGGGAGACCAAGCATGGAATATAGGAGCTCCCAGGATGGAAGACTAGCAGCTCCAGTTCCATGCTTGGTCTCCCTGGGTGGATGATTATGTTGCTGTGGACTCTTTGACTGACCATCAGTGTGGTGGAAGGCTGTCAGGCGGACAGTTTCTGGACTTAGCCGGACACACTTCTCAAGCACTAACACTTCCTTTCTAAAGCGAGCATGTTCGAGTTCTTTGAGGCTGAGCCAACCACCAAATTTATGGAGCCTCCAGGTCCAAAGTTGCTGCAACATTTAAAAAAGTGAGGTACGACTCAAGAGACTAAGTGGATTTACCGTGTTGGTTGGGCAGAGTGGCGTGTGTTTTGGAAGGAGAAATTGGTTGCGACTGGCCCGGGGTAAATTCTTCTGGGCACTGAACTAGTCTTAGGAGTTACTGTGCCGGGTTTCTGTCATTACTATTTTGAGGGATTCTGTTCGACATATTGAATAACTAGACTGTGAACAAAATGATAGGCGTACTCAGGGCCAGAGGACCTAATTATGAATTGCTGGAGCCCTGGTGTGGCGCTGTGGGTTAATGCGCCAGACTGCAAATCCGTTTGAACTGCAAGGTTGGCGGTTCAAGCTCACCAGCTGCCCCTCGGAAACCCTATACAGGGTCGCTATGGGTCGGAACCGACTCGACGGCACTTAACAACAACAATCTTCATGCAGTAATGAGGTTGGCCCAGGATCAGGAAGTGTTTCGTTTTGCTGTGCATAGGGTCGCTATGAGTGGGTACCGACTCGATGGCATCTGACAGCAACAGCAATCTTCATGTAGCTATAGCTTGTCAAGTCAGATATTCTGTGTTTTTATTATTAGTATTAAATCCGGACTGAATTGTGTCGTCACACCAGATTCCTTGATGCTCACTGAAGCCACTGGTTTGGTAGAATCTCACAGAAGTGACTTAAGAATCTGCTTAAGTTTAAAAGCAACAGTAGCCTAGGGAAGCAAGCGAGACCCAGTTGGCCTTTGAACATAGGGTGATTTAGGGTTAGCCCACTGCCATCAAGTCATTCTGACATTTGGAGCCTCTATAGGACAGGGTGGTATACCCCTGTGGGCTTCCAAGGCCATCATATTTATGAAAGCGGACTGTCACGTCTTTCTCTCACAAGTAGGCGGTGGGGTGGGGGGTGGGGTTTGAACCACAGAACTTCCCATTTGCAGCCAGTCACTTACCCACTGCACTACCAGGGTTTCTCGATTTGGATTTAGCATGATACAACTGTCAATTTGACGTATAGCTGTGGACAACCCTGATCATCAAATTGCCACGCACCTTAGTTGCAACTGCTGCATTTAAAGGTCTCTGGATGTTGCTAACTATTCGGTTCTCATGGGTGGGGTCGGGGGCAACCTGCGAGCACCCAGAGCGCTCCTATTGCCTGGCTGTCCTGACCCAACACATTACTGTGCACCTGTGCATTGCTTGAACCGTCCCACTCCCTCCAAGGCATTGCTACAGGCCCCGGACAACTGCATTTCCCCTGGCCCCCAAATCACTGTTGAAATCCTTTCTCAAATTTCATATTCTCCATGAGCCTTGTCTAAATCACAGAATCATCTGCTTTCCTTCACCCTGCCTAATTTGAATGTGGAAATCTCCTTATTTTCTTTAAACTTGATTCTCCATATGTACAATTCCTGCTCTTTCTCCTCTCTGGACACCCATGGCTGCCCTAGAACACAACATACTCATTGTCCTTTTGTGTTTCGGTTTATTCGTTTATGCTGCTGTTGGTTTGTATCGTAGGGAGGGTAAGTCAAAAAGTATTGCTACTAGAGTTCCAGGTCATGTGTATCTGGGTTTATTCCAAACAGAATGTCTCTGTGATCGGGATGGCTGCAGACAAGTTCTCTCAGTATTAGTCGTTAAAGAGCACTCAAAACACAGGTCCAATCCAAACAGTGGCTTCCCAGGCCCAGTTACATTCAAGGCAGAGAGGTCAGCTAAGAAGGTGCAGCAACTGTGTTTTGTGGACTCCAAAGGGGCAGTCTTGGGATGTTTTATCAAAGGACACAGGGCAATCATGGGGGTGTATTCTGAAGAAGTTTTAAGACAATGGAAAGTTGTGTTGGTGAGAAAAAGGCCTGGGAATTTGCACTGAGAAATTTTTTTCCCATCATGACCGTGGGCCTGCTCATTCTTTGAAGGGTAGCAAGGGCTATCCTAGGAGAATTTCACTGGGGAATCCTATCCCATCCACCCTACTGCCCTGATCCTGCCCCTACTGACTTCACTGGGAAATCCTATCCCATCCACCATACTGCCCTGATCCTGCCCCTACAGATTTCTTTTTCTTCCTCAAACTCAGAGAACACTGAAAATGAACAGGATTTGAGTCCCTTGAGGATGCCAAACTACCATTTTGATGTGGTGCCAATTAAAGATGGGTCAGAGAGATGGAAATAATACTGACTTGGGAAGTGTACAGACCTAGATGGCGGCGATGTCAGGAAACGGCAAAAACTTCCCATTTTGATATTTTTCTTTAATAAAGGTTTCGATGATTTGGAGCTCTGGTAGCATAGTGGTTATGAATCAGGCTGCTAACCTCAAGGTTGGCAGTTCTAAACTACCAGTGGTTCTGCAGGAGAAAGATGGGGCTTTCTGCTCCCAGAAAGATTTACAGCCTCCGAAACCGTGTGCAGGGTCACTATGAGTCGGAACCAACTCCACGGTACTTAACAACAACAACAACATGATTTGGTAGCAACAGTTTTCGACTTGCCCTCTTATATGTATATGAGGTGTGACGCTGTAGCACTGGTTTGAACCACAAGGCTGGAGGTTCAAATTCACCAGCTGCTCCTCAGAAACACTGTACAGGGATGCTATGAGCCAGATTGTGAAGTTGGCACAGGACTGGACAGTGTTTCGTTTGGTTGTGCATAAGGTCACTGTGAGTTGGCATTTAACAGTGTGAGTCAGAAGTGATTCAGTGGCACTTAACACTTATGCATATATGCCAATGTTGTGGATCTTACATTGTGAGCTACTAAAACATAGAGACAGATCTTGGTAGTTTTCTGTATAACTTCTTGATAATGGAGTCTTGGTCCTTGATAATGCGCTGAACTGCAAGGTTGGTGGTTCAAGCTCACCAGCCACTTGCTATGGGTGGGAACCAACTTGACGACCCTTCACAACAAACAGCAACTTCTTGATAAAGAGCTTGCTTGAAGTATTTTCATGATGAGCTAGTGAAATACTTTCTCAACTCTTCAGAATTGCCATTATTACCTAGCATCCACATGTGGAATTGGGTTTCCAAAGAGTGCTTATGTCACCAGTCTGGATTAATTTAATTTTACAATTTCATATTTTTGCCGTGTAGAATTTCCAATTAATAATTTTAAAAACCTGGGCGTCGACATAGACAGTGTTTGAAGTCGCATCCTTGGCTTGTGTGATGGCACCTAGTTGTGTAAATACATCATTTTTAATATAGAAAGTTATTTTAGTGAGTGTAGTTCCACGTAGTTAAGATCTGTTAACGTGAGTATAATGTGCCTTGTCATGCATTGAATATTGCATTTTTTTAATAGATAAAAATCCATTCCAGGTTTATTTTCCGGCCGATGAGGACGCAGCTTTTCATTCATGCCTTGTGTTGCTTTTGTGGCTTTTAAGCATTCATTTAGAAAGGAGAGCCTGCACTTTGGGGCTATTGTATCAGAATGTTAGAAGAAGAATTATCCTTAAGTCTCGATGTTGTTTTTTAAATTAAAAGTATATTTGCAGTATGTTTAAAAATATATATTTTTTAAGAATACATATTTTGAAATGTACATATATATATATATAAGAATATATATATAGCTTTCAAGACTATATACTTTTAATTTAAGATTAATGCTATTGTTTTTGTAGTCAGAAAGACTCCAAGTATCTGGAGTCGCTGTTTGGTGCAGACAGCCCATGTGCTACTAACTTGAAGGGAGGTTCAAGTCCCCCAGTAGTATCTCAGAGGAAAGGCCGACTTCCTGTTCCCTAACAAGTCGTCAGGGGGAAATGATTCTGGCCCACTTAGCCCTAATCCCACTCTTAAATTGAATTGCCAGCCATTTCCTGTGCATATTCGACCACATGTTTTACATTTCTATATATAATCATAGTATAGATACTCTTTAGTATTTATAAAAACAGGGTAATATGAGGGGCCTGCAAAAAGTTTGTGGAAAAATGGAATTTAAAGATCATGGAATTTCTCCACAAACTTTTCTCCCCCAGGATCATAAAGGGTTTATTAAGGAAGTTGTTGTTGTTAAGTGCCATCAAGTCGGTTCCAACTCAAAGCGTTCCTATATAGGGCTTCCAAGGCATGGCTGGTGAGTTTGAACCATTGTCTTTGTGGTTAGCAGTCCAGTATTTATCCTACAGCACCACACCAGGACTCCCGTTAGGCAAGCTGTTGTTAAGTGCCATCGAGTTGTATCTGACTCACAGCAACCCTATATAGGGTATCCAAGGAGCAGTGGTGAGTTTGAACCGCCAACCTTGTGGTACAAACTGACCGAGTCAAATGCTTATCCTATGGCGCCATAGCAGTACTTCATTGGGGAAGTTGTTAAGTTGTTGTTGTTAAGTGCTGTCGAGTCAGTTCCGACCCATAGCGACCCTGTACAGGGTTTCCGAGGCTGTAAATCTTTAAGGAACAGAAAGCCTCATCTTTCTCTCGCGGAGCAGCTGGTAGTTTCAAACTGCTGACCTTGAGTTTCACAGCCCAATTCGTAACCACTATGCTACGAGAGCTCCTTTCATTGGGGAGGTAGCAGGTTACAATTCAGGGTCTGGATGAATCAGCATTCAGTTCTTAGGTCAGGACAGGCTCTTCTCAGCCATGCCCACAGGCAGACCTCTCTCTGGCCTCTGTCTTGCTCGGACAAGTGGCACAAAGTTCTTTAGCTCTGACAGTACGTGTCTAGAGGCACCCCACTCTCCAGTCACCATCCTCCCTAAAGGGCCTCAGCTCTTACTCCATGGGCTGGGAAGCCCACCACGTCACTTTAATGCTTCTGCCGCCTTGGCTGCTGCTTTCCTTCCCTCATGGTCTCCCAGGTCTAGGAGGTTCTCAGCGCGGGGATCGCGGGGTTCCCAGCTCTGAAAGTCATACTCTGCTCCCATGTCTTTGCCTTGGTGGTAGTCACTTCTCGTTGCGTGAGCTTTTTGAAGCCCTTTTACCCCTTTTGTTGTACATGCTTTTTCCCTGTGAGTCTGGATCATGGACATTGTTCACCTCCGTTTTAGTGGCTGCTTAGTTTTCCATCATGTGGACACACTGTGTTTTATTGTCTTAGACTGTTGGGAGAAGTATTTAGATTGTTACCAGATCTTTGCTGAACTGTGTGTTGTAGTGAATATCCCTGTGCAAATAGGATTTTTAGAAGTAGCTCAAGTCAGTTCATGGCTGTGTACACTTAAATGTTTAATATCTTGTCAAATTCTCTTATAAAAAAGGATGACCTATAATGTTTCAGTTCTACCAAGAATGTAACAACGTTCCTGTTTGCTGCCATTAGATACCATTTTTAAAGGTGTTATATCTTGGTAGGATTCTTACAGCTTTTGTAAACCTTTCAGGCCTACGTTGAAATCCACTATACCTGTTGTGGGTTCTTCCAGGTACTAATGTTAAAGTAGATTTGTTGAATGGAATAAATGTGAAGATCAGGGTGAGCTTGGTCAGACTATGAATCTCACAGTCAGTACCAGCCCCTGATTAGCCAAGCAGCCGCTTTGGTCTCCCCATCTCCCTTTCTCCCAGCATCCTGATTTGAGCATCTAAGCTGCCTATGAGAACGGAGCAGAGATCCTCGTGAAAGCTTGCTATTTTCCAGCCAGTGCTTCCTGTGCGCACACAATCACTGGGGCCTTGGTGGAAGGGGATCCACACTGCGCAGGAGCCTGTGCGATACTGGAGTTGTATGCCGTAGTCACCAACTAGGGATGGCATGACCCATCCTCCTCTTCTTGTAAAGATCTCTTGGCATTTCTTTCAGCTCATAGACTCACAGCCAGCCGCCCCTCCTCTGAGTGGTGTATGTCAGCCTCTCCAGGCAGTGCTTTGAAGTCTGTGAAACCCTGTGTAATTGAGACTGGCATATTTGGCAGGCCCATTTACAAAGCAGGGTTGTTTGATGGCATACACAGGAGATCTGCTAACTGAGTTATAAAGAACTGAGGCATTTTCACCCAACTCTAGTTTTGGCATGCACTCAATGAACTTCCTGTGATGCAATATGGTCTCTTGGTGCAAAATAGTAGGAAATGGGAATTTGACTGTACCTAGCACTTTCTCACAGAAGGCGTGGATGGAGCTGAGTGTGTGACTGCTTTCTCACAGCAGTGTGGAGGATGAATGTAATCTCACTCTGATGGGTGTTTAATGTGTAGTCCTTAAAGTCAGTGTTGTTTAGTGCCATCGAGTCAGTTCTGACTTTAGGGGCCCTGTGTAGGGTTTCCGAGGAGTGGCTGATGGGTTTGAACTGCCAACCTTGTGGTTCAAACTGATGTCAGTAGCCTTTCTTTAAAACATTGCAAAATGAATTCTAAAAGCGTGCTATTTCAGTATTGCATGTGAGCTGCAAATACCATTTCTCGCATGGAGTTTAACTATTTAAAGACTTTGCTTTTTTCATTGTAATTGAAGTATTCTGACCATCAAATGTCATTTCATTTGTTTTTCTAAATGCTAAGACTTTAATCCAGATGTTGCTACTCTTATCAGAAAGGCAACTTTCACATAATTTAGAGATCAGGAGAAAAAAAAGATCCCAAGGCAAAGGTCACCAAAATCAATGTGCAGTTGTGTTAGTCAGTTCTGAATGGTGGCATTTCTCCTGGGCTCGTCCCTCACAGCAAAAAGGGGACTACAAAGTGGTTTCAATACGTGTCTGTTTGTTAAAGTGGAAGCATGTGACATCCACAAATGGGTACCACATGGCAGAGATACCCAGAAGCAAGTCAGCAATATGAAAGGGATAATTTGGTTCTGTTTCATTTCATTTTTCCCCCTTCGGGGGGCGGGCACACGTGAGAGAGAGGGGGTGTCTACAGAGGAATCGGGCTCCCATTTTAGTTTATGCATGTGGTTGGCTTAGTTTGGCTTCATGCTTGCCAGGTTTTAACATTGATCTTTGGTTCTGACACCTTGGATTATAAGCTTTTAGACACCAAAGTCCTTTTCCCTGAGAATGGAAGGGACGGAGATTGTGGTATCTTTTCGTATCAGCTGGCTCTTGTGCCGACTCTTGGATATGGCCCACCAACTGGTCCTGGTCTTCGTAATTATTGTGTGTGCATTTCCTCCCATACCAGACTGCATTCATTGAATGAGAAAATCACGACTGAGGACTTAGTCTGAGTAAGCTTCAGACTGGTTTTCCTCTCTACCCCTACGGGTACCTGGATTGGAGGACCTTGAAGACAGTAAACAGACCCAACCCGAATCCATTGTTACTGAGTTGATTGTGATTTACAGTGGTCCTGTGTAGGGTTTCCCAGACTGTCAATCTTCATGGAACTGCCTCATCTTTCTCCCACAGAGCAACTGGTGGGTTTGAATCGCCCACCTAGTGGTTAACAGCCCAGCCCACAGGTACTGCAGGTTCCTCTCTAGACACAGTCGGTACCTAGAAACTGTCAGTGGTGAGAATATACTTGCCCACAGTTAACAAACTCATTGACGACTGACTTCTAAAGTAATTTACTCCAACTGATGACCCAGAATTCTTAGATATCAAGGATGTATGCATGAAAACTTGTTAGAAAAGTGAAACATTCATTTATCATATCAAAATCATTTCAAGGATGTACATCTTTGACTTTGTTAAGTAGATATCCGTCCATATATAAGTTTGCCCACATTTGTCTGTTTGCATCTGAATCCTGTATGGTGCACGACATAGTGGAGGACAGGGTTACCCTGGTTTTGCACCTCTTAGTTATCTAGTTAATTATGGTTAGTTTCAGCCAGTTAGCTTGACTTTGGGCAAGTTATTGAATCTTTCGGAGCATATAGAAATAATACTACCTCCCTTGCCACGGGGGTTCTGGGAGTTGAAGGTGATTACCGACAGGTAGGTAATTAGGTGTTAAGTACCAGCACACAGTGTATTCAGTTGTTGTTAGTTGCCATTGAATTGAGCCTCACTCTGGACTACCCTACATGGGCTCTATAGGGTTTGCAAGGCTCTGACCTCTCAGGAGCAGATTACCAGGCCTGGTGTCCGAGGCACTTCTTGGTGGATTCACACCACCAGCTTTCTGGGTAGTTGAGCGCATAACAGTCTTCACCATCCAGAGCAAAGCCTCTATTGTCAAGTTATTTCCTACTCCCAGTGACCCCGTCAGACTGAGTAGAACAGCTCGACACGGTTTCCAACGCTGTAAAGCTACAGGAGCAGACAGCACATCGTTAGCCCAATGCCTAACCTACAGCACTACCAAGACCAATTTCAAAGTAGTGTTGTTAAGTGCCTTTGAGTCAGTTCCAACCCATAGCAACCCTGTACAGGGTTTCCAAGGCTGTAAATCTTTACGGGAGCAGAATGCCTCATCTTTCTCCCACGGAACAGCTGTTAGTTTCGAACTGCTGACCTTGCGGTTCACAGCCCGATTCGTAACCACTATGCTACCAGAGCTCCTTATAATACATAATAATCAAGGAAAGATCACAAAAACTTGCAAAAAAAATCATCCTCACTGAAACTTGTTGATATGTGCCAGTGAAGTTGATTCTGACTTATAGCAAGACATCTTGTTAGCATTTAGAGACATTTCTTCTCATTCTTTTTCCGGCACATGAAGTTTTTTGGCTTAGAGTTGTATTTATATAGTTGTGATTTTACTCTTCATGAACATTTGCGTTCTGCTGTGATGTGAATGTTTTCACTGTGAGGAATGTACGCGTTGCTATACAGAGTTTAAACAATGCAGATAAAGCCAGCACCAGTGCAGTCATCCCTTCCTCTCACTGTCTTACCGTCTGGTCATCAGGAGTAACCCTGTCATAACTTTTGTAGGGGGGAGGACATGTGTGCTGTTAAGTAGTTCTGACTTGTAGCGACCCTATATAGGGTTTCTGAGCCTGTAAATCTCTGTGGGAGCAGAAAGCCTCATCTTTCTCCCTTGGAGCATCTGGTAGATTTGGAATGCTGACCTTTCAGTTACTGCCCACCACATAACCCACTAAGCCACCAGGGTTTCTTTATTACCTTAGTTTGGGATCTTTTTGACCTTTGGACCTCCTTTTCTGTGTTATAAGTATTTGTCCTGGCTCTTTTATGATAAAGTTTCATGAAGATGCTTTTATTTTAAAATAGTGTATGTGATATTGTTGAAAATACGGTACACAGGAGAACATACACCAATCCAACAGTGTCTGTCTGTACGCCTCAGTGAGTCCAGATCCTTCCTAACAGCTGCACATGCCTCATGGGTGACAGCAGGTGTTGTATGTAACCAGTTGAGTTGTTTCTAAATTTCATTTTTGGAAATAATGCTGCAGTGAACCCTTTTTTTGTGTATTTACGATTATTTCCTGTGGATTGCTATGTTGGTGTTAACTGCCATTAAGACAATTGCGACTCAGCCACCTTGTGTAGAATTTCCAGGGAGCTGCTGGTGGGTTTGAACTGCTAATCTTGCAGTCAGCAGTCCAGTATTTATCCTACAGCACCACACCAGCTCTCCTTCCTTTGGATGGTATTACTGAATAAAAGAGTATGAAGTTTTAAGGCCCTGGTATGTACAGTTGACCCTTGAACAATGTGGGTTTAGGATCCCCCTTGCAGTAAAAAACCCACATAGAACTTTTGATGGAGCTTCACTGAGAACACCAATAGATGGTGGTGGTTAAGTACCGGCTAGTTGGTTCCCACTCATAGCAACCCTATGAGGAGTGAATGGTGAGTTTGAACCACCGATCTCGCAGTTCAAATTGACCTTCTGGTTCAGTGCTTATCCTGCAGCTCCACACCAGGATTCTAATAGTTGAATAATGAATGAGTGCATACTGTATATATTCTATGTATTATTGTTGCACCCACATAAAAGTTGATTAATGCATATTTTATATGTTCTATGTATTCCTGCTGTACCCACATGAAAGTTGCACTCTCAATATGAGATAAAAAGGTATTTTGCATCAGGCACATGTGTTTTGGGCTTGTGGTGTAGCTGCAGTGATGCTTTTGCAAATTTTTTTTTTTTTTTTTTTTACAATAATTACTGTGCTGGATTCATTTATCTTAGACTAGCAGGCAACCGCAGCTGCAGGCCTATCAGGAAAGTCAACTTTTCCTATAATATCATGACTTTTCTGCTTTTTGGGAGCACTTTCAGCATCATTAGTGTTACTTCATATGGCTCCCTTGTTGTATGGATTCAAGGTGTATGATATTACAATAAATATGGTTAAAAAAAAAAAAAAAATACACGAGACCCGCAGGAAATCTCTTTTTATTGTGATAGGCAATTAACTGGAGAGATGAACTGTCCAAGCAGAGATGATTAGCATCACTTGGCACTTAACTAAAACTGTGTGTAAGTGGAACCCCTCACAGCTCAAACCCATGGTGTTCAGGGTCAACTGTATTCTCAAATTGTTTACAAAGGATTTTACCAATTTACACCACGTTCAGGCATTGTAGTAACTGAATCAGCACACCCCTAAAGAAGAAAAATATTTTAGAGAATCTGATGGTTGCAGAAGGCTGTTGTAGCATATTTTGTATTTCTGAGGTTGAATGTTTATATATTTATAAACCATGTATCTACCTGGACTCCTGGTTTGGCCGGGATCAGCACTGGACTGTAAACCACAAGTTGGCAGTTCAAACCCATCAGCTGCTCCTCGGAAACCCTATACAGGGTCGCTGCAAGTCAGAAGTGACTCAAGGCACTTAACAGTAACAGCCTCTATCTGTTTGTATCGATCTATCTCCATATTTACGTATTTATGTGATTGCCCAAGTTTGTGTTGGGATAAATTAGTTTCTAAAGTAATGGTGAATGTGACCAGTTGTTTTCTTTTTCTAGATGTAGGTGCAAGGAACCACAGGCATCTCTGTGCTGTTTATTACAACAAGAGTCCTGGCTTTGAGATCATCCACGGGCTGCTGGACAGAATCATGCAGCTGCTCGATGTGCCTCCTGGTGAGAAGAAGGGTGGCTATGTGATTAAGGCCTCAGAAGGTGAGACAGCGAGTGAGGAGACCGTGGAGAGACTAAGCTCTAGTTTTGGTGACGTTTTCTGGTTTGATTGGGGCTGGGGTGTGGGTAAGGGCCAACTTCAGTACTTAGTTTTCAGACAGCACTCCTTTTCACGTTTTAAGAAAATGCTGCTCAGCTCTTGTCAGCGCTGCACAATATGCTTTTGTCCCGGCCGAGCCATGGTAACTAACACACAGTTACTGGCACTGGAAAGCCACCGCCAGCAGCACTGTGCACCTAGGAGCACACGCTGGAAGCCGAGAGACCCGAGACTAGAGATGTGCACTCAAAGGCTGCCTGTGTGAAGCCTTCGGGGCAAAATACATTGAAATAAAGCTACCTAAGAACTGATCGAAAGACCTGCCATATGTTAGTGAATCGGAGAGGAGAGTGAGGAAGGGTGGAATCGTCTCTCCTAAAAGCCCCAGAACAGTAAACTCTTTGTTGTGGGCTGTTAAGTTAGTCTAACTAAATGATGTCTACCAGGGCTTCAAAATGTTCACTGGAAAATGGAATTAAAAGACAGTGGAAGTTTTCCACACATGTTTGAAGCCCTTCTTATATTCTTAATATGTTAGTTTCTCATGGTCCAAGGAATTCTGGAATTTTTGTGTTTTTAAATTCCTGTAGCTTGAATCTGAGTTCATTGTGGGAAAGGAGACCCAGAAACAAATTGAAAGAAATATTTCACCTATGAATTCTACTGTTTACCTCATTACCTTTTATAACCATTGTTGGCATCTTAAATTTCTAATAGAGGATTCGTTTTTTAAAATGTTGTTAGCCATTCTGTGTAGTATGGTGGTAAATAGTTTTGGTTTTCTCTTAGGTGTACTTTTCTTAGTCTTCAGAAGTTGTTTTTATTTGTTTTGGTTTCTATGTTGTTATTTTTTTTTTTTTTTTGAAAATGCACTATGTTGAAATGTATGGGTCTTTCTGGATTGATAGAGGGTTATCTTTTTTTTAAAAAAAAAAAAGGAACTCGAGAGCTTCAAAAATGCAGGTAGTTATTCACTGGCTTTTCCACCCCTTGTCTCATTAGAAATAATGCAATGAAGACATGTGTTAACACTTACAGAAAAGTTTTCCAACTGGAGGGGATTTAGGAATTTGTCCAATCCAATTCCCTGGCTTTACAAGTGAGGGAATGGAGGCTTGGCATGTTTGGTGAGGGGTGCTGAGCTTCACCCACAGCACCCAGACGTCTGCACCCTGATGTTCTTCCCACGAGGCCACTCTGTCTGACTTCCGGTTCACTGGTTTACTCCTCTAGAATTCTGCTTTAAAGCCTGGCCAGCTGGCCTTCTAGTCTAATGACAAGCTGTGCACTGCTGTGATACTTTTTGGTCTTTTTTTTTTCACCTTCTATGCAGCACCTTTTCTCAGGAGTTTTATTTCGTAAGGAGTTATTGGTGAAAATGGGTTCCCTCAAACATGTGCTGATTAAGAAAGCTGATTTCTTTCTTATTTGAAAGACTGCAGCCTGCTGATGGGAAATTGGAATGTAGGTATGAGTCGGAATAAACTGGAGATGACACATAACAGCAGCAGTCCTGGTGTGACGCTGTAGGATAAAGCACTGGACTGCAACATCGGTTTGAACCGTAAGGTTGCCATTTCAAACCCACAGCTGCTCCTCAGAAACTGTATACAGGATCATTATGAATTGGAATCGACTCGACAGCACTTAACAACAGTGATCCTTTAGGTTCCTATTGTATTGAGGCTATTTCTTTAAACCAACACCTCAGTATTGTGGCTATCTGGTCTCAATAAGTTTCTTAGACATTGGTATTTCAGAAGAGTCTGCGTTCCCAGTTACAAGGCATGCTTTAAGAGGACAACAGTTGTTAGTAAGTGCCATTGAGTTGGTTCCGACTTATAGGGACCCTCGGTAGGGTTTGCGAGGAGCAGCTGGTGAGCTTAACTGCTAACTTTGTGGTTCAAACTGACCTTGCAGTCCAGCACATTTCCCTGCAGTGCCACACCAGGATTCCAGACGAAAGTGTCAGTGAGTCAGTTTCGACCCAGTAGGGTTTTTGTGGAGCAGCTGGTGGGATTGAACTGCCGACCTTGTGGTTCCCAGTTCTGTGCTGATTCTACAGTGCCCTGCCAGGAGTGTGGTTCCTCAAGGAATCAGCAGGAGAAAGACCACCGCAGACCAACTCAAACCAAAGCTGCTAAGATGAGTGTCTGTAGGTTTCAAAAGAGGACGATGATGCACTGCTGAGAATGTCTAGAAAATCATTAGTGAGTTTCTGGCAAGTGAGATGGACTTTTGAAGGTTTGTTGTGTGTCGACTCATAACGACCCTGTATAGGGTTTCCAAGGAGCAGCTGATGGGTTTTAATGGCTGACCTTTCAGTTAGGAGTCCATTGCTTGTACTATAGCACCACACCAGGACTCCTTTGAAGGAATGTTGTTGTTGTTGTTAAGTGCTGTCAAGTCAGTACCATCTCATAGCCACCCTGAGTAGGATTTCCCATAGGCAGAGACAAAGCGAGAAGGCAAACCATATCAGCAAAGCCAGAACAATGGAAAACACATGTCCTGTGGGTAGAGCATTCAGGAGTGAGGACAATGCTTGGGACGGTATTGATCGAGTCCCAAATGCTGGAACCAGGGTGGCAGCTAAAGTGGGGTGGGGTGGGGGTGGGGGTGGGTGAAGGAAGTATTGAAGCTCGTTCCTTTTTTTTTTTTAAGCGGGTGAATGATGATTACTCTCTCCTTTAGAAGGGGTCCTGGTGGGGTGCTGTTGGATAAGCACGGACTGCTAACTTCTAGGTCGGTGGCGTATGATAACTATCACTGACTCCCATACACTGTAGGAGCTCTGGTAGCGTAGTGGTTATGAATCGGGCTATGAACGTCAGGGACAGCAGTTCGAAACTACCAGCTGTTCCATGGGAGAAAGATGAGACTTTCTGCTCCCGTAAAGATTTATAGTCTTGGAAAACCTGTACAGGGTTGCTATGAGTCGGAACTGACCCCACGGCACATAACAACAACAACCGCAAGAAGTAAGTCCAAACCTAGGACTTTGCCTCCCTGAAGCATGTTTAGCTACCACATTCCCTCAGACTCATTCTGTTGTCTCACATATTACTTTTTCTGCTAAAGAAGGGTCATCCCAATTCCAGTCAGGAAAGTAAGAAATTAAGGACACTATCCTGCTAATGTTGATTATTGGGTTGTCTTGTGTCACTCTGACATAGGGTTTACTTTTGAATAATGAAAACTCCCTGATGGGTTTGTGACTATGATGGACCTAAGTCTACTCACCAGAGATTCCTGCTGAATCCCCACAATTGTATCAGCACTTCCACCTCCGTGCTGCCCTGTGTACTGGGCACTGCCAGGTGTCTCTTGTGTTTGTTGATAGGGGGGCGTGGAAAAGAACTGGCTCCCCCTTGAGAAACTTGGCTTTTGTCCATTGTAAGAAAAACCTAGAAACGCATTGATTCGTCAGCACATCTACCCAGGGAGTTCTGTTGACTTTGTGGAGTCTACCTTGCTGGCTCTGCAGATGCCCAGGGGCAGCCCATTTCTATAGCCAGAGATAGGAGCCATGAGCTTACTCCAAAATAGCTTTTATTTGCTGAGCACCCTTGCAATTAGAGCACTGAATGAGAGCTGGTGATAGAAGAAGGTCAATTGTAAAATGAAAAAGAGAGAGAGAACCATCTTGAATTTTCTCAGCATCATTTTGGTTTCAAATGGGCTTTAATGCTTTAGTGACATTTGATCAGATTATTATAATATAGCATTATATATATATATACACACACACACACATATATGCCTTTTTTTTTCCAAGCTTCTTCCACTTCATTTTTGTGGGTTATTGCAAACTAAATTATGTATGTTAAAATGCACTTATCCTTTTCAAAAACCACTTCTGGGCAAGGAAAATTCTCAACATTTTTGCGTTTAGAACAGTTATGTGGTTGCTGGGCAAATCAGTGACAAAAATAAGTTCTTGTATAATGTCGTGGGTTTTGGTGTGATTGGCTACTTTGACTTGGAGTGTGGTTTTGTTCCCCCCTTTAATTTATTATCTATTTCAGTTTTGATTATTCACAGTTCTGTAGAAAACTTGAATTTAACTTCAGAGGTGCCCTCTGATAAAGGGACAGATGTTTTAGAACTTTTCGTTTTGACAGTTCTCGTTTTCCTGCTACTCAGAATGCATTTCGGGCACTGAAAAATAGACTTGTGAGTAATCTGCACATTTAATCCTCCACCATATGCACAGACGGGGTTCTCTAGGCACCGTCTGTTACTGTTACACCTAAGCCCTCATTGACTTGACCTGTAGGTCATGACCTTTTCCGCTCTCCGGACACCTGTGAAAGATTTCAGATGCTAAAAAATACGGGCAAAACTGTGATGTTCCCCTGGTTTTCACTCTGGTTTTTAGTGTAAACTCGAGCTTGGAAATGTGTGAGATAAATGCATATTGAACTACTTGTTAAAGTGAAGTTCAACTCTGATTTCATTTGTACGCAAGTTTTTAGATCAGAAGAAAGGAGAGTGTGGGTGGCGTCTGCACATGGAGTTCCCATCAGCAGACAGTGCTCCTATCAGGGCAGTGAGCTTTTTATATAGTTTGGACATTTTGGTCAGCTTCCTGGTTTTATTCCTCAGTGTGAAACAGCCCTTGCTTGGTTCTCATACTTAATCAATTATAAGTGAACAAAAAAATGACAGGATTTGAAAACTTGGTCTTAAATTAGATATGTCAGTTAGCAAGAAAACCCCAAATTAAAATAAATTATTAAAACTTATTTTTTTCAGCAGAAGTAAAATAATCGAAAAATGAATTTTTAGTGAATTTGACTTTTAACTTGATATGAAAAAATAACTGTTGGATGTTGTCAACTTTTTCCCTTTTAGCACTTGATATAGTGAAGGGTCAGTTGATTAACTTTTTTGAATTCAGTTTAAAAGGTAAACTGAGGACCAAACAACATAAGCAGCATCCACAAGGCTGCCATGAACAGCGCTTGCAGGCCAACCCCCTCCCACGCCAACCATCTGTCTGCCATAGTGACACGGATCTTGCATGCATTTTGTATAGTTTACATATCACTGCTGCTTGTGTGATAGCCAAAAAACCCTAAACCAAACCCAAATCCATTGCACTCCAGTGAATTCCAACTCATAGTGACTCTATAGGATGGAATAGAACGGCCTCTTAGGATTTCCAAGGCACGACTCGACGGCACTTAACAACAACAACAACAACATCTTGACAGAAGCCAACTGCCTCATCTTTCTTCCATACAGCAACTGACCTTTTCATTAGCAGGGCCACAAACCCTATAATAGCTAATTGTTGTTTTTTTTTTCAACCTTCTCCCCTAGAAGCAGTTTTCACCCCTGTAGAGAACACATACTCTAACGGTGCATATTTTGGAGTTGTTCTGATTCAACTATATGCACTAGGCAAAACAGGAGAGAGAAACAAAGACTTAGTTATCTAGTGCTGCGACCACAGAAATGCCACAAATGTGTGGCGCTAACAAACAGAAATGTCTTCCAGTTCACATTCAGGTTGCCCGCTCTCACCTTGGAAGGCCTTCTCGTTCTGTGGGCTCTGGGGAAGGTCTTGGTCTCTGCTGAGTCTCTGCCCCTAGGGGATCTTCATGTGTCCTGGCAGCTCTCTGCCCATCTATGCGTGCTCACTTGGTGGTTTAACCTTTGATATCTCAAAAGGGAGTCCTGGTGTGATGGTGGAGGGTAATGCGCTGGACTGCAAGTCGGTTTGAACTGCAGGGTCGGCAGTTCAAACTCACTAGCCACTCCTCGGAAACCCTGTAACAGGGTTGCTATGAGTCTATGAGTTGGAGCCGGCTGGAAGACACTTAATAACAACATATCTCAAAAGAGATGGGCTTAGACACCGCCTGCACTAATAATGTCTCATTAACATAACAGAAAACACATTCCCAAATGGGGCTACATCCACAGGTATAGGGTAAGAATTTACAGCACAGAACTTGGGGGGCTCATTTCAATCCCTGACCATACCCTGTGCTCCTTTTGCTCCTGAGGCCGGCCTAGACACTGGCCTGCACTATGCCGAAGCAAAGGGTGCCTCTGCTCAAAGGCAGAGATGCAAACGGCGTTCACTTCTAGCTTGTGATCTTTCAAGGGCCCAGGTCCTGAAAGGTTAAAGGATTGGGGGCATAATTCAGACTCTTCCCTTTTTCCCTGACACATATAAAAGTCAAGGACCCTGGAGGTGCTATGGGTTGGGTTAGATTGCTAACCACAAGACTGACAGGTAAAACCCACTAGCCACTCTGCAGGAAAAGATGAGGTGATCTGATCCCATAAAGATTTATGGTCTTGGTAACCCTATATAAGGTTTCTATGAGTTGGAATCGCCCCAGTAACAGTGGGTTTGGCTTGGGTTAAGTGCCATCAAGCCGTTCCTGACTCCTAGTGACCCTGTACAGGGTTTCGAAGGCTATAAATCTTTGCAGTAACAGAAAGTCTCATCTTTCTCCTGCGGAGTGGCTGGTAGATTCATACCACTGACTTACGGCTCATAGTCCAGTGCTTACCCTATGGAGCTACCATGTCCCCTTGGGTTTATATAGGAATCTGTTTTATTTCCTTCCCTCGGTAGCAGTTTTAGACATTGGTCAGAGGTTGGGCAGCCTCCTGTTTGGCACATTGGTACATTGCAGAATATTAGTTAAGACCCTGTTTGCCCTGTGAGTTCCTGGAGAATGTGCCCTGTTATATTAAATGTCAACCTCTAAGTGGCCAATCCAGCTCTTAAATTGATGGGAGGATTACAAGAATTGATGGGTGGGAAAAACAGATATCCTTATTGAACAAATCCCTAGGGTTGGTAAGTGTAGGGTGGTGTGCTGAGCCCATGGCCCCTCAGCAGAGAGGCCTCTGTTCCCGGGAGCATTTACAGTGACTCTGACACGAGATAGAGACTCCTGTCTTGTTAAAGCCACTGAGCTGTGGGGCTTTCTCTTTGATAAAGATTAGACGAATCCTACTTTACAGATTATATTTTAGTGTTTACTTGCCTGCTCCCCAGCTCTAAGATTACAGAATCAACTTTCATGCTAACTTCCTTCTAAGCTGTATAAAACTGAACCCTTAGATCATGTTCACGTTGTCTCTGGAATGCCCTTGCTTTTCTAAACGTTGTGGCCCCTTCGCTTTTGAACACCGTTCAGGTAACTCACGTTCAGACTCACGTATGGAATGGTCTCATCCCAGCCAATCGCATGCACGGGAGTTTCCTGGACACACTTGCAGCCTGTTGCCCACCACTAGCATTTATTTCCAGTCTGCAGTCTGACAACTAATGAAGACACTGGCCGTTCCCAGGGGCTATGTTGTAGACCACTGAGTTTTAAAGTATATTCTGGGTTTCCTCCTATAAGCCACATTAAAGAAAAAAGTTAATTTATATACGTCTCTGCAAGGAAGATTTTGAGAATTCCTTGTTTTAAAAGACACATGTGAATTTCACCTTTATAGAGACCAGAAAATTCCTGAGTCCCACAGCGACGCTGAATAAACAGTATCCTCTTCTCTGTATAGCTTACTTGCCCTTGCTTTTCTGTTAGGTGCCATGATTCTATTGTAGTGGGCGGTGTTGCCGTGAGCCCGCTGTGTATCTCTGAAATTTTAGTCATACCAAAGTTAGGCCATCACAGGGCATGCTGTGAATGCCACCAGGTACTTCAGGCATCTTACACTTGTAGTTGTTGTGAAGGCCCTCGATTCCCCACCACCAGAACCGCATTCATATTGCAGAACCTACCTGGCTGTGCCCGAGTTAGAAGTGGGCAGCATCACAGTCATTTTCGTGCTTTGAAGGTTTATTTATTTCTAAATTAGAAGTTTGCAAGCATGAAATGAACTGCTTTACCGAAAGCTTGGAGCCATTACAGACTCTCAGCCTTGTGCGTCCCACACAGAGGCGCCGTCCTGGCTCCCCTCCCCTCCAGCTTGCTGTCTGCTGGTAGGACGGCTTGCCTTGGGCAAGTCTCCTCACCTCTTTGTGCTCCTGGGTTTCCCATCTGTGACGGGGGTGACTGCCTGTTTTTAGTGCCGCTGGGAGGAGGTAAGCAGAAGGTAGAGTGCTGTGTTTTACCTTGTCTGTACTCTTTCCTCTCTTTCCTTCACACCCTACTTGTCAGCTGATGACTGGTTCTGAAACTAAAGTGACCCATCACGGTTCCTTCAGGTAGCCAAAGATTCCATGTGAATTATAGATACAGTCTTTTCTAATCAACAGACCACCTGACAGCAATATATTTTTAGGAGTATTTGTTCTCGTATTTGGTTGGAGAAGCAGTCCTCTTCAAGGTTTTTCTAGGGAAAGCCCATATGTCAGTCTGGAAGGTAGGATGATCCACGCCTTTCATTTTTGAAGCTTTTATTTTAAATCTAACCCTATCCCCTGGGTATTTAAGGAGTGTGGTGCTGAGCATTAATGTTTGAGAACTGCAAAGTTGATTTAAACCACAAGGTTCGTGGTTCAAGCTCCTTAGAAACCATATGCAGGGTTGCTTTGGATTGGAACCTACTTGACATCACTTACAACAATGGGTTGGAACCGACTTGACGGTACTTAACAGCAACAACATGGTATTTAAAGGAGCCCTGGTCATGTCGTGGGTTATGAGTTCAGCTGCTAACTGCAAGGTTAGCAGTTCAAATCTCCCAGGGCTCCGTGGGAGAAAGATGAGACTTTCTGTTCTCATAAAGATTTACAGCCTCAGAAACTCAGTATAGGGTCGCTATGAGTTGGAACCAACTCCATGGCACACAGCCACCACAACCATGGGTATTTAAGACGTGTGAAAGTTCTTAGAAAAATTATTTAAGTGTCAGATAACTATAGATTGGTACCTTATTTAGGAATAGAGATTTTGAAAACAGACAGTGAAGGTACTTTTTAACCTAGAATTAAAAATCCTTGGGTTGTATACAAGTTTGACTGAGACCAATTTAAAAATGCAGTTTGATGGATAACATTCACCCCTTCCAACATTGCTGACCTTTGAAAGATGAGTGTGTGTGTGGGTGTGTGTTTACACATAGGTTAGACTTCAAAACAGATTCTATGCTTCCCTCATGAATTCTTAGTGTGTGCTTCAGGTGAAAGCTTACACAGTAAAGTAGGATCCTCTTTAACGATGTGTATGCAGGCTGTTCTAGACCACTGGTACAGTTTTGACACGGTGCCAGCATTCTCACTGTTTCCATTCTGTGGTTTCTTCCATTGATCTGTCTTCCCTTCCTCTCTGCCGTCTCACCTTTGCTTTTGGGTAAATTTGACCATTTGACCTCATATTTGTTTAATGCATTTAAGGGAGCACATCGCTCACAGGACCCAGGATCTATTTTTAAGTCCACTTGCTATGGAGCAGAAATAGCTCCATGTTCAAAGGTTATTTTAGGGCGATAGTCGCTGGGGCGCCTTTAGTTTCTGTCCCTCTAGTAGGTCTACCTTTTTTTAGGAACTAGAGTTTTGATTGGTATTTTTCATCTACTCTAGCCGGGACTTTCTTTGTGTCCCTTGTCAGAAATGTCACTAGTGGTAGGTGGGCACCATGGAGTTCTTTTGGTCTCAGGCTGGTCTGTGTAGCCTGTTAGTCTCATGGATTAATTTCTTTGAGCCTTGGTTTCCTTCACTCTCTTTTGCTCCATGTGAGTAGAGGCTTATAGCTGTATGTTCGATGGCCACTTTGAAGCTTTTAAGATCCCAGATGCTATTCACCAAAGGGGACTAGAGAACATTATTATTATCTTTGTGAACTATGTTATGCTGATTGACAACATTGCCCCCCGAGACTAGGGTCACAAGCCTTTGAACCCTGAAATTGGTCCTGCAAGTTGTCTGGATATGTCTAGGAAGGCTCTGGAACTGTGCCCGCCCCTATGTGGTTTGTTATATGATACAGCTTCAAAATGTTTATGGAAAAATTCCATTTTCACAAACTTTTTGAAGCCCCCTAGTCCATATGCCTAGTCCCAGTGTGGCACTGCGGGTTAATGCGCTGGACTGCAGGGTCGGATTGAAGCACAAGGTCAGAGGTTCAAGCTCTTCAGCCACTCCTTGGAAACCCTATACAGGGTCGCTATGGGGTGGAACCGACTTGACAGCACTTCACAACAAGAAGAAGTCCGTATGCCTACAGGTATCACTACGTATTTTACATGTATTCATTTAGTGTTTGCCCAGCTAACTGGCTAACTTTTTCATAAGAAATGTAAAACAGTCATGGAAATAAATTATAGATTTCTCTGTACAAATTTTGGAGAGGGAGTTAATAAATATTTAGCCATAAGGAGATTGTGGTAATTCACAAAATAAGATGATTCTTTATCGAAGGCTGGTTCTTTATTTCTCCACTGCTAGAAGACTATGTAGTCTGGACTTTGTTGATTACTTTTCAAGAAGAAGGTTTTACAGGATGCCGTCTTTTCTGTCATGCCAATACTGCCATGTCCTGCCGTGATAAAAGTCACCGTAACACAGGTGCCTTCTCCCAGTCCTGTGCTGGGGGGCTAAGCAGGTACCAGTTTTCCTCACGGCCACTTCCCCCGCTCAGGAGTTAATGATGTCTGCAGGTGTGTTGGGATTAGCACTGAAAAGTTGTGTAAGGGGTTTTTCTTTCTTTTGATCTTCAGAAAGGGATGAAAGATAGCCATTAAACTCAAGGGATTAGGTCTCCTCTGTTTAAAGACTTTAGGAACCATAAATATCTCACTTCAGATGTGAGGTAAAGAATTGTATGCATCTGGGGGGAAAGTGGGTGTTTTATATTACCAGTTGGAAATTATTCAGTCTCCACTTACAAATTTAATGGTCTTTACAGAGATGTTTTCTCCCAATCCAGAGTGTAGTAGGCTCTGAAAGGTGTCTGTCTGTCTGTCTGTGTGCCTCCATCTCCACAGTTAGTGCCAATTTTTCCTTCCCATAGTTTAACCCTTTCCCTTTCCTTTTCTAAATTTATGTCTCAGCCTGCATTGTGCCTTCTCCTCTCTTGGGTTCTCCCCATTATATATAATCAGATTGGTGGCCTCAGACAACTGGTCTAAAACACTGAGAACAACTACCTTTAAGAATGACACCAGTATGTATAGCCCAGTGTATGAGAGCAGTAATGTGTGGGTTCAGTTTTATAGGCCCTATATTCTCCTGGTGTGTGTGTATATCCCA
>NW_006408562.1:13402606-13412921 GCF_000296735.1 Chrysochloris asiatica | reverse complement strand
CCCTGTATTCTCCTGGTGTGTGTGTATATCCCAGTGTATGAGATCAGTAGTAATGTGTGTGACCAGTTTTATAGGCCCTGTATTCTCCTGGTGTGGTGCTGCAGGATACTGCTCTGAACTGTAAAGTCAAATTGAACTGCAAGGTTGGCAGTTCAAACCCACCAGCCGTTTCTTGGAAACCCTTTACAGGGTCGCTATGGGTTGGAACCAACTTGATGGCACTTAACAACAACTTTCTCTTCTCTAACAGAGGAAAAGTGATAATGATGTGCTAATTATTGTTGTTAGGTCCCATCGAGTTGATTCAGACTCATAGTGACCCAGTGTACAATAGAAGGAAATGTTGCCCCATCTTGTTGCATCCTCCCAATTGTTGCTGGGTTTGAGCTCATTGTTAGAGCCACTGCGTCAGTCCTCCTAGTGGAGGAGGCTCTTGTCATCCTCTTTTTCTCTGACTACATACCTCCTGAGTCTGATGTCCTTCTCCAGGAACATGTTCCTCCTGATAAGGTATTTAGACTACATAGGCAAAGTCTTGCCATTCTCGCTTCTAAGGAACATTCTGGTTGTACTTTTTCTAACACAGGTTTGTTTGTTCTTCTGGCAGTCCATGTGGTATATTTAATATTCTTTGCCAACACCATAATTCAAAGAACTCAGTTATTTGATCTTCCTTATTCACTGCCCAGCTTTTGCATGTATGTGATGAGACTGTTGGAAATACCATGGTGTGGGTCAGGTACACCTCAGTCCTGAAAGTGACACCTTTGCTTTTGAACACTCTAAAGAGGTCTTTTATAGCAGATTTGACCAATATAACGTACATCATGTTAGTTCTTGGCAGCTGCGTCCATGAATATTAATTGAGGCTCCAAGTAAAATGATAGGCTGGGAGAGATGGACAGTTCAGGTGGTGGTGGTAGCTGTGTGCTGTTGAGTCAGTTCCAACTCATAGTGACCGTGTGTAGGGCGTCCAGGTCTCATCTTTCTCCCTCGAAGCCCC
Source organism: Chrysochloris asiatica (assembly GCF_000296735.1). Taxonomy (NCBI): domain Eukaryota; kingdom Metazoa; phylum Chordata; class Mammalia; order Afrosoricida; family Chrysochloridae; genus Chrysochloris; species Chrysochloris asiatica. The sequence goes on along the minus strand of NW_006408562.1, from coordinate 13,411,918 downwards.
TGGTGGACTCAAACTGCTGACCTTGCGATTAGCAACCCAGCTACAGTCACAGCTCATTGTTGTTGGTGTTAGGTTGCGCAATGTTGTTGTTGTTAAGTGCCGTAGAGTTGGTTCTGACTCTGACCCTGTATGGGGTTTCCAAGGAGTGGCTGGTGAGTTTGAACCGCCAACCTGTTTGAACTGACCAAGGTGGGTCAAACCGACCTTGCAGTCCAGTGCTTAGCCTACATCGCCACACCAGGACTCCTTAAGTTGGGCAGTAATGGTTACTGTATCCTCAGAAAACTTTTGGGAAAATAAGGAAAATGACCAACATAGGAAATGTTTTCAACCCTGTTCCACTCTATTCTCTGTCCCCCGCTCCACCAACTTCACTCTAGAATGGAGCACTGGAGACTTTTTCCTTCGTGTAAGCTTTAAGTGTGGGCTGTTGGACCCTGGACTGGATAAACCTCATTGTAGGGGAATCAGGGCTTGAGGGGGGCCTGGGTATGCCAGCCTTCTGCTGGATGGATAAATGATTCTCACTCACCCACTCCTTACCACATAATGTTTCAACTGAGATTTAGAGTATAGCCACACATGAAATAGATACATTCTTTTTCTGGTGTTCCTTACCCCTCCTTTTGTTTTTATTTTTTTAAACAAACATGGGTGTTAACATTTCATATGGTATAAATGGTTTTATGGGTTTGAACACCAAAGCATGTATTACTAACAGAGTACTGAATCAGTGGTCAGTCATTGAAGATGACCAATGGCAGGGGGGTTATGATTATTATCATGCTTGGTAACACCATCTGATCCTTTCACATTGGGGATCTGCTCGGTTACCTCCCTTAAGCCTCTACTTCCGGAGCTTCATAAAAGTACAGGAATGATTCTGTGTGTGAAGCCCCTCCCAATGCATGGCCTATACTATTACGCTAAAAGAAAGACGCAGCAAAAGAAACTGTGAAAGGTGTTTGGCAACGAGCTAGCGCGGGAGCTCACCAACTCTTTGAAGGTCAATTAGCCAGAAAATGTGCTAAAGACTAGGTGCTGGGCTGGATTACAGCCTAAGAATTACCCCCAAGGTCCTCAAAGCGGCCGCCGCTGGAGCACAGACAGGCAATTCTAGCCCTGGAGGAGATGCTACAAAAGCTTTCATTTAAGGGACTTACTTACACCCCACTAAGTTTTGGAAATTAAATTCTTGTTTGTGCTTAACTGCTGTTCCTTTTGTCTGGACTTCCACATGTATTTCAATAGCAATCACTATTTTCCCCAAATCTGTTTTGTGTGGGAATCCGTATTTCTGTGCTGGGCACCAGCAGAGCTGTCATCGCTGTCAGGAACTGGGAAGAGGAGACTGCCACGCATTGAAACTTGTAATATTTCTACTTTGTGATGGATCAGTCTACCAGGAACTCCATTTAGGCTTAAATGAGTAGATTTTTAAAAATGTTCTGTCATTTGCTTGTAAAATTTGGATTTTAGGATTTCCATACACAAGGCAGCATGATTTACCTTGAATTGGCAATTTTACAATTCTGGTAGCGAACTGGTTACCAGTCAGGCTGCTAACCGCAAGGTGCTCCACGGGAGAAAGATGACGCTTTCTGCCTCCATAAAGATTTACAGCCTCGGACACCCAGTACAGGGTTGCTGTGAGTCGGAACTGACTCTGTGCCACCCCACCACCATCACCAGACACACATGTGGCTGTTTCACCACACCCAAACAAAGCCCAGTGCCATGGCGTTCAATTCATAGCAACTCTACAGGACAGGGGACAACATTCCCACAGGGTTTCTGAGGCTGCATCATTACAGAAGCAGACGGCCACAGCATCCTCCCACAGGGTGGCTGGGGGGGTCGACCTTACGGTTAGCTAGCAGCCCATGCTTAACCGCTGCACCATGACTACCCGACTACCCCGCAGTCTGTTTCTCCAAAAATGTTTTTGTTGGTTGTTGAGTTCAGGTGTGACTTTTCACAAGCTGAGAGCTGTGTTTAGTTCCATTTAGATGTGGCTTCTTTGACTTCTGGAAAGGCTGCAATTTAAGAAGGCTCGGCCCTGGTTCCTCCTCCTCTTAGTAATGGTGGGGACGTGCTCAGCTTTGAACTCAGACTGAATTGCTGCCCTAGTGGGGCGCATTCCCTTTAGTTTGTTGTTGAAGCAGTTGTCTCTCTCTGGCCTACTTTAAAGCACTGCACTTCTGCCTGCAAAGTTGGGTTTCTACCAGAAATGTTGTTAAGAGCACTAAGGAGGAATGCCTGCTTCTTTGTGAACAGCATTTTAAATGTTCTTTTAGTATTTCTAATTCCCATGCAGTGTCAGTCTAGGGGCACAGCTTTTAGTCTTTCTTGAAAACTTGAAGACCCGTTTCTGTCTCTCTCCATTTGCGTCCCAAGGTCAGCCTTACTCTTGACAGAGGAGTTGAGAAGAAACTCATTGCAAAGTGTTTATATCACAATCTGGCCTGGTGAGAAAAACACAACTGGCAAGAGAACTTAAATTCTTATTACAAGTTCAAGTCTGTTGCTTTTAACACATCCGAAGACTTTATTTTCCGTGTGAAGAATTCTAAACTGCATTGAAGACATTTGCAAAAAATAAAAACAAGGCTGTAGGACTTGACAGGGACACCACATGAAATGTTTCCACAAACCGATGCTGCACTTCAGGCTCATGTGTGCCAAGACATTTGGAAGACAGCTACCTAGCCAGCCAACTGGAAGAGATCCATATCTGTGCCCATTCCAAAGAGAGGTGACTCAGTGGAATGCAAACATTATCGAATAATATCACTGATATCACATGAAAGTAAAATTTTGCTGAAGCTAATCCAAAAATGGTTGCAGCAGTACACTGACAGGGAGCTGCCAGAAATTCCAGTCAAATTTAGAAGAGGATGTGGATTGAGGGTTATCATTGCTGATTGAGATGGATCTTGGCTAAAAGCAATGAATACCAGGATGATGTTTACTTGTACAGTCATTTGACTGTGTCGACCATAACAAACTATGGATAACATTGTGAAAAATGCAAATTCCAGAACACTTAAGGCAGTCATTGAAACAGAATGGGGAGACAGACTGCCTGGTTTAAAATCAGGAAAGGTGTGCACCAGGGTTATTTAGATCCTTGCACCTTACTCATTCATCTGTATGCTGAGCAAGCAATCCGAGAAACTAGACTGGAGGAAGACTCATTAATGATCTGCGATATGCAGATGACAACAACCATGCTTGCTGGAAGAGAAGAGGACTTGAAGCACTTACTGATGAAGATCAAAAACTATAACCTTCAGTATAGATTGTACCTCAATATAAAGAAAACAAAAATCCTCACAGGTGGACCAATAAATAACACCTTGATGAAGTGGAGGAAAGATTGAAGTTGTCAAAGACTTCATTTTACTTGGAGCCACAAAATTAACACTCGTGGAAGCAGCCGTCAAGAAATCAAACAACGTATTGCACTGGGGCAAATGTGCTGCAAAAGACCTCTCTCAAGTGTTGAAGGACAAAGATAACAGTTTGAGGACTAAGGTGCTCCTGACCCAAGCTCTGGTATTCTCAGTTACCTCATATGCATTCCAGAAGCATTCCAAAAGGGAAGAATTGATGCCTTTGAATTGTGGTGTTGGCAAAGAATGCTGAGTATACCGTAGACTGCTAAAGCAAAACCAAACCTGCCTTGGAAACAGTACAGCCAGATTGCTCCCTAGAAGTGAGGATGATGAGGCTTAGTCTCAGATCCTCTGGAAAGGAGGGGCCTGTCCTTGGAGAAGGACATCAAGCTTGGTAAAGTAGGTGGTCAGCAAACAAGAGGAAGATGGAATGGCGCAGTGGCTGTGAGGATGGTCCGAGTCAGGCAGTGTTCCATTTGTTGTACATACAGTTGCCGTGAGTCAGAAAAGATGCGACAGCACTGAACAACAATAACATAATCTAGAAAATTCTCAGATTTGCATATGTTTTTAATAAAGCATAATACTGAATTTCCCTCCTCTTTGCTTTTCTTTGAAAGAGAAAAATATATATTTAGTGATACAAATATTATTATTGGACCATGTACCTAGTTGGTTAATGAACTTAAAGCAAAGTTGGATCCAAACTTACAGAGAGAGGTACTACAGTTAACACTACCATGTTTACTGAGGTTTTTTTTTTTCCTAAAAAGTGCTGATTCAGAAAGTTGTTTTATAAAGTGAAAATGCTAAGTTCTTATCTCTTGGGCTTTATCTTGCTAACATTGTCAGGATATAGCACATCTGGCTTAGATTGTCAAACAGTCTGGTTTCATGCTTCAGTAAAAATGAATCCAATCAAGTTGAAATTGAAGATAGATAAAAAGGGTTTTGGTGGAGCAGACATTTTTAAACATAACAAGGTTGTCAGGAAAGATCTTGAAAGCTCCTTTCTGAACGGCCTTTAAAAATAGGTTGGTGCTTTGTGCTTAGGTAACCATTTGTGGTTAGGTAGCCAGTTCTGACTCACAGCGACCCTGGTACAAGAGATAAAAACGCCGCCTGGCCCGCACCATCCTTACAGTTACTCTGTGAGTCCACTGTTGCAGCCACTATGTCAGGTCGTCTCGTTGAGGGTCTTCTCTTTTCCGATGATGCTCTACTTTTCTCAGCATGAGGTCCTTCTCCGGGGATGACTTCATCCAGAGCTGTTCTAGTCAGCTAGAGTTCCACGTAAGAGGTGGTGGGGAAGGAATGAATGGCTTCCGAGTTTCCTTCAGTTCTTCAATTCTTGATGATACTGCCTCATAACACTGCCAGGATTTTATACGAACTTAATTGTCATTAAAGGGTTCTGAGGGGAGAGGTGTAGTTTTGTTTTTATAAGTCAGGCTTTCATTGTGATAAAAATTTTAAAAACCATCCTCATCATATTTAGTAACATTTGTATTTCTATATCATCATTTGGCTTGTTTTTTGTATTATTTGATTCCCTTCCTTGCCCCTCTTCCCAAGTATGAATTGTAGCCAAATACAGTGAGCCTTTGAACGGCACCAGCATTGTTCAGGGGTCAGCTGTACGGTGAAACCTGGGGGACCTGGGACTTGACAGACTGCCTTGTTTTCTGGGTCTCACAAATTCTCTGCTTTAGATAAGGGGCTGCCTCCACCTTTTTCCTATTGCTTCTTTTAGTGGAAAATATTTGCATATTCCTTCTCTGGAAGGTTTCCACTGTACGGGTTCTGGTTTCTACAGGTGTTAACTGCACTTAGATGCAATTCTTTGCAGTTCTTGCTTTAGTGGACAGTGAAGCGGAATCCATTGGACGATATGGGCAGTGCAGACCACTTGCTTTGGGGCTATTTAAGAATGACAGCTAAAGCCACTTTCAGGTCTTTACCCAGAAGCAGACGCATCCAACCTTCTGTGCGCATCTGGGGACACAAGTCATTGTGCGATGTCTGTATGGTTAGAGTTCCCTGCCTGCCCCAGCTCGAATCCGTTTCTTAAATTATGCTGACCTTGGAGCCATTAGTAGAGACTCAGCAAGCTGCACTCATAAATAATGCAGTCACTGTGGAATGGCAGGGCATTTATAGTTCATGCCAGTAAGTGTTTCAGTTGGGTTACTCAAGAGCTGTTGGCCTGACCCCTTTTTCAAGTTGGTGAGAGGCATGAGTGTGGGTTCTTTATAAAGCTTCTGTGTAGAGCTCAAAGCCTTGATACACGTCTCCTGTGGCGGCCTGGCTTTAATGACTGTGGAGAGAGAGGGCCTATATGGTTGGGGTTTCCTTGTTACTGGCTCTCTCTCTCTTGCTCTCTATTTTTCTTTTTAAAGCTGTTTAAGCCTTTGGTTAGCCATCAGTGCACTGGCCCTAAAACAAGAGAGAAGCACTGTCTGGCCTATCTGGAAGTTTGGGGCTGGACTTGGCTCTGGTTTTCCAGTTGTTGTTGTTGTTGTTGTTGTTATGTGCCGTGGAGTCGGTTCCGACTCACAGCGACCCTGTACAGGGTTTCTGAGGCTGTAAATCTTTACAGGAGCAGAAAGCCTCATCTCTCTCCCACGGAACAGCTGGTAGTTTTGAACTGCTGACCCTGAGGTTAGCAGCCCAATTCGTAACCGCTGCCCCAAACTGTTGTTGTTATCATTAAATGTCGTCGAGTCAACCCTGTATGGAGTTTATGAGGAGCGACTGGTGGGTTTGCACTGCTGACCTACAGCACCATGCTCTTGTTCAGACAGAACCTCGAGCTGCATTCTGTCACTGTCTCTGGCAGTCACCAGATGTGGCGAGTCCCTGTAGCCTGCAGGGGACAGTGCAGATGGGTCTCTCTGATAAGATGGGATAGTGACGTTGTGACTAAAGTCCCATGACCTTTTCATTCCATTTTTCCACGAACTTTTCGAGGCCCCTCGTATCTCTGTGGATAAGCCTCTTCCCAAACAGTTTCTTCCTATGCAGGTTCATCTGTTTTGCATTTTCTTTCTTCCTGTTTTCCTTTGCTCATTTTAATACGACCTCAAACTCTGGGCAGTTTTCCCCAGGACTTCTCCTGACTCTGTTCTCCGGCTGCCTTCTCTTGACCTTTCCTGTCAGGACCTCGTTCAGCAAAGACGCAGACTCCTCCTTTCCTCTTGCCCCCGCTTTTCTTGCACGAGCTCAGTGGTGTATTCTCAGATTATCTCGCTAAAGAGAGAGTGAGGCGGCGCTCTCCCTTCAGAGCCTCTGATGTCGAGAAAAGCTATTTTATAGCAGTATTCAATGCCTGTTGACAGCTTTGCCAGGAGAAACATTGATTTTTCGCTTTCTGTTTTTCAGGCTCTGCTTTCTTCCCTGGACGATGTGCTGAGATCTTTGCCCGTGGTCAAAGCATCGGGAAGCTTGGGGTCCTTCATCCTGACGTCATCACCAAATTTGAGCTGACCATGCCCTGCTCCTCCCTGGAAATCAATATCGAACCCTTTCTGTGAAGATGGGGCTGTGGTGTCTGATTCACTCAATCCTCCTCTGTGTCCCTAACCCGCCTCCACAGGGACCTCCGTGTGTGCTGTAAAGTTTAATAAAGTAAAACCCCTGGCTGGCGCTGCATTGGGCCGGCCTGTGCAGTAACGAATGTGGTATCAGCTTGTGAAGTTCACGGGTAGGCCAAAGGCCAGCAGCGGAGTGTCAGCAAAACATACTTGTAGGGGGAGGCGTGGTTCTGAATGGCAGGAGGGCTCCTGAGACAAACACACCCCGCACCCCACCCACACACCCCCAGTGATGACCGCTCCACATTGGGACCCCATTCCTGCTGCGGGCTCACGGGCTCACACAGATGACTGAGCATGACTAAGGACCTAGTGTTACTTCCCTGTGTTAAAAGAGTAGTGTTTTGAGAAAACTTTGAGGAATCTTAGGATCACTATTATAAATCTGTTTAATACAAATTCAATCACAATCTAATAGTTCCAGCCTCTGAAGTCATTTTAAATTAAAAGAACTTGCAATGTAAGAATTCAAGTTATTTGAGGTTGCTTAAATAAATTTAAAGGCGCTGTGGAATAAGCACTCAACCATAATGTCCCTTTGAACTGTAAGGGCAAAGGTTGAAGCTCACCAGCTGCTCCTCAGAAACCCTATATAGGGTCTCTAAAAATCGGGACCGACTTCATGGCACCTAACAGATAGGTTTAAGGGGCCCTGTGGGTTATGAATTGGGTTGCTAACTCAATGACAGCAGTTTTAATCTAGCAGCCACTCCGCGGGAGAAAGATTAGGCTTTCTGCTCTGAGTCGGACTGACTCCAAGGCACCCTACCACCAGATATGTTTCAGGCCCTGGTGTGGCGCTGTAGGATAAGCACTGGACTGCTCTCTGCGGTAACCACAAGGTTAGCAGTTCAAACCTTTGGAAACCCTTTAAAGGGTCACTATGAGTAGGAACCGATTTGACAGCATACAAGGTATGTTTTAAGGTGGCGGCACTGTAGGATACACAACTGCTAAGCACATGATTGGCAGTTCAAATCCACTAGCAGCTGGATGGGAGGAAGATGAGGCTTTCTGGTTGCCTTGGAAACGATACAGGGTCGCTATGAGTTGGAAATGCCTTAATGGCATTTAACCCCAGCAGGTCTGTTTTACACTCTCTGTGACCCTCTGAGGACCCTCTGGTGTCCTTGCAGCATACACTGGTCCCTAGAGGAGCTGAAGTGGACATGTGTTGATTGTAGAGCTGGAGGAACAGCAAAACCGGGAGGAAACGTATTTTTGCCCTAGGCTATTCACATTGCTCTAATTGATCAGTTATAAAATCATGGTTTAAAATAAGAATGTTAACTAGTTTCTGTCAGTTTACTGGGACTAGATCTCTCCTCTGAAACAAGTCTGTGAGCCCCCTTGTCTTACTTGCTAATTTCCTCTCCGACTTTGATCTAGAGCCTCCAGACGTTAGGTCTAATGTTGGTGGAATTGCTGAAATTATATGGATGATATGAAACAAGTAAAATGCAAAATTTACCCCAGTAGAGATAGCTCAGGAAGATATTAAGACAATTTATGTCTGGAACTCTTATGAGCCTGGTACAAAACCTGACCACATTACAACCTTGAATCAGAGGTAGCAGTTTCCAGCGTGGCAAGATTTGTGAACCTGACAAACTTGCTACTGTTCCTTCTCACTCCTGAACAGCCAAGAGCAGAGGCTACATTTTTAAAATGAGGTAAGGGTATATACCCTTACGAGAGAATGCATGTCAAAGGACAGATCCAAATACATAACGAATCCTTACAACTTAATAAGAGAAACCCAGTTTTTAAAAAAATGGACAAGATTTGTATAGACACCTCCCAAAGAAGACACGACTCTTATTAAACATAGAAAATGTTCAACATCATTAGTGATCATAGAAATGCAAATAAAAAAATCACAATGGGAAAGGAAGGCCGGGTGACCTACTTCTAAAATACCAGCCATTGAAAACCCTGTGGCGTGCAGTTCTACACCATCACACGTGGGCCTGAATCAGCTAGATGCCAGTGGGCTCTGGGTTTAGTGGGGACTGCTGAGATTCTAGTGGTTTCTTATTCTGGGAGCCAGTTGCATGAGTGTGTGCAGGTGGTTAGAATTAATTGAGCTTTCTGCATGTGCACTTTTCTGTCTGTATGGAGATGGGGGTTGTGGTGTGCCATGGGTCAGTTCCAACTCATCGGGACCCTGTATATGGTTTCCAAGGCTGTGAACCTTTAAGTGAGCAGAACGCCTGGTCTTTTCTCCTGTGGAACTGCTGACCATTTGGTTTTCAGCCAAACTCATAGCCCACTATGCTACCAGAGCTCCTTTTCTTTCTACATAGTGGAGGTTATGTGCC
>NW_006408562.1:13386913-13401040 GCF_000296735.1 Chrysochloris asiatica | reverse complement strand
CAGATCCATTTTGGAAGAAGTGTAGCCAGAGTGCTCCTTAGAGGCCAGGATGGCCAAGCTTTGTCTCTCATACTTTGGACATATTGTCAGGAGGGACCAATTGCTGGAGAAAGACATCATGTTTGGTAAGGTGGAGGGTTAGAGAAAAAGAGGAAGACCCCCAACGAGATGGATTGGCCCAGTGGCAGCATCAATGGACTCAAGCGTGGCAGCGGTGGTGAGGTTGGCCCAGGATCGGGCAGTGCTTAGTTCTGTGCATAAGGTCGCTATGGGTCGGTACTGACGATGACACCTGACAAGAGTAATAACAACTTAGAAAAAGTTTGACAGTTTTTTATAACCTGAAACACACACTTGCCATGTAATCTAACCATCATACTACTTGGTTTATCCCTATAGCCATACAAAGACGTGTGTGGATGTTCACAGCAGTACCACTAAGCATGCCTACAACCCAAATGTCCTTCAGCAGATGAAAGGGTAGACCATTGTGACGTTTCCTTACTATGGAAAACTCAGCAATAAGAAAGGAATGAACTGTTGTTACACAAAGCATGAATGAATCTCAAAATGGTCATGCTACGTAGAAGTAGCCAGACACAAATGACTACATAGGATTTTGTTTATATGAAAATTCTAAAAGACTCGGAGACAGATTAGTTGCCAGCTGGTGTTGGTGGGAGGAAACAGAGCAAAGAGGAAACTCAGGTGATGTTAGAGGTTGGATATCTTTTTGATTGAGGGGTTGTTACACTTAAAGAGTGGAGGTTATACCTCAAAGGTATGAGAAAAACGTGATACATGTAATCATTTGAACTACATTCGTATGTCAACAGCATAGGCATGCATGGGTAAAAGATTTTTAGGCTTGGTATTTATGCTCAAGACAGTTTACTAGACCATGATTTTTACTGAGATGGTCCTGGTACAGTGCTGTAGGATAAGCACTGGACCACAAGGTCAGTTTGAACAGCAAGGTCAGCAGTTTAAACTCACCAGCTGCTCCTCAGAAACCCTATACAGGGTTGTTACAAGCTGGAACCCAATCGATGGCACTTAGCAATAATAACTCTAGTTTCAGATTAGTTGTGCTTAAAATCCAGGAATTCAAATTGTTTCATTCTGTCTTGACACATCCCCACCCCCACTGAGAATTTGCCTCTTCATCCCTAATATACTGAATCAGAATCTACATTTTAACAACTTTCCCAGGTGTGGGTTGAACTGGAATGAATCTGTTGGAAGCCTTGCTAAGGTTATGGATCATAAGACAGTGTTGAAATGAATGAAGCTGTTTGTTCTCTGTTAATCAGCCAGCCACCTGAATGTTTTGTGGATGGTCAGAAATTACTTGTAACGAAAACCCCACTGCTATCTGATTATCTATCCCAGCATGAAAGGGGGAAGCTCAACCCTATCCATCATGTAGTGGTGTCTACCCTCTGGAACAGGAAACGGTAGGCGCATTAGAAGAAGAGATGAACCTTCAGCTTACCAGGTGATGCTCCGCAAAACTCCTCCATCAGGCCTTGTCACAGTTGTCCTGGGTGAAGCATTTGAACTAGAGCCAGGGCAGTCTGGGCACAGCTGGGAATCTTGAAAGGAAACAACACACACCTTAGTAAAAGAATGAGAGCTTAGTATTAAATGGGAAATTAAATACACTTGAGTCTTGACCTAGCTTACAGATAAATTCTGTAGCTGCAGCCTCCCATGCCTTCATTCAGTTTATATTTTTACATGTGATCTTACGTCAACATTTTTTTTTGGGGGGGTGGGAGAGAGTGGTCATTGTAAAAGGTCATTAGACTAGGAATTCTCCCCCATTTGTAAGATAAGAATAATTGAGGTGAGATTAATAATTTGCTCAGAGTCATGGATAGAAAAAAATTGAGATATCTAATATAGTGTCTTGGAGTCCTGTTGCGGCACTGTAGGGTGAGCACTGGCCTGCTGACCGCAAGGTCAACAGTTCAAATCCACCAACTGATCCTTGGAAACCCTGTACAGAGTCCCTATGAATTGGTACTTACTGGATGGCACTTGACAACAAATAATAGAGTGACTTATAGTCCACGGTTTACTTTACGATTTCCTTAATTTATCTATTTATCCTAAATGGTGAGACTTTAGGTACTTTTTTTAAAATATAAAAATACCAGAAAACACAAAAAATAAAAAACAACATATGCTCGTCACTTTAAAAGGACACACTGTAAAGTAATTAATTACATTTAACAATTGAACCTGGGCTGCTTCTCATATTTTCCCTAGTATGGACAGTTAGCCACACACAAACACACACACACACACACACACACACACACACACACATTTTTGGCTCATTTTCTACTTGTGTGGTTTTTTTTGTTTTTTTGTTTTTTTTTAATGTAATGTTTGTCTTGACATTTCCCTTAACTATGCCCCATCTTTCTAGCTCAGTATCTATAGGCCATACCTCAATACACTAATCTATTGTATGTTGTTATTAAGTGCCGTCGAGTCGGTTCCGACCCATAGCGACCCTATATTTCCAAGGAGCAGCTGGTGAGCTTCAACAACCAACCTTGTAGTTCAAACCGACTTTGCAGTCCAGTGCATTAACTCACAGGCCACACTAGTGTATGGATGCCCTTAAGGGTCCAATGATTGCTCAGCTGGTGGAATTCAGTTATTTACAACTTTTTGCAATTACAAAGGTGCTCCAGTGAAATCACAAGCCCCCTCTAAAATAGTGTTGGGACCCCTGGTGTGGCGCTGTAGGATAAACACTAGATCATAAGGTCGCTTTCAACCACAAGGTCGGTGGTTCAAGCTCACCAGTCGCTCCTCAGAAACCCTATACGGGGGTCTATTTGAGTAGGAACCTACTGATGGCACTTAACAACAACAATAAAATAGTGCTGACTTTGTTGTTAAGTGCCTTTGAGTCGGTTCTGACCCATAGCAACCCTGCATAGGGTTTCCGAGGAGTGACTGGTACACTTGAACCACCGACCTTACGGTTCAAACCGACTTTCCAGTCTCAGTGGCACCACAGTGAAAAACCAGCCAGTCCTGATGGATGCAAGACATTGAAAACATCCGTATCAGGTGTTTACGAGACACAGTTTATACATGAGCAATATCATTTCAGTAGCCTAGATTCCTAGACATAGGGGTTGTCAGTTAAAAGGCTGTGTTTTGAATTTAAAACATGTTGAGTGTCCAAATTAGAAGTTAGTTAGCCAGCACTGACTATTAACCCAAAGTTTGATGGTTCACATCCACCCAGCGGGGCCCCTGAAGTCAGGCCTGGGAGACCACAGCCTTTGAAAACCTGGAGCAGTTCTAATCTGAAACACCTGGGATTGTCTGGAGTGGGAATCGACAGCCAGTAGAATTGGAGCCTGTCTCCTGCTCCAGTCTCAGCAATGAGGGGCTCAGCAAGGGAGAAGCTTGTTCAGAATCTTGTTTCTTTGAGCGGCCAGCTAACATGTAACTATTGGTGTCTCCCTGTCTGAAACGAGGAAGAGGGAAGGAAATCAGACTCGAGGGGCAATGAGTCCAAAGGATGAATGGACCACATGAACCTTCGCCTCCACAACCCTGGGACCAGAAGAACTAGATAGTGCCCAGTTATCACTGATCATTGCTGACCACTCTGGAGGTCCTGGATTAGAGTGGGAGAAATGTGGAACAAAACTAAAAATCATTAAAAATATAATAAAGGCTCAGGCTTACTGGTGGGCTAGACACTGGAGGAACTCCCAGGATTATGAGCTTTAGAGAGCCTTCAGACCTGGAACTGAATTTATCACCCCCTCCCCACCAGAGCTCTAGAAGGCAGCATCGCGCAGGGGTTAGCCCTGGTGTGGTACTGTAGAAGAAGCACCGGGCTGCTCACCACAAGGTCAGCAGTTCAAACCCACCAGCTGCGTCTTGAAAACACTATCTACAGTGTTGCTATGAACTGGAACCGACTTGACAGTACTTAACAACAACAAAACTCAAAAGGCAGGACAGGATTGATAAAAAAAGACAAGACAGTAAACTCAGGGGAAGTGGAAAGAATGCTGCTGCATTCTGGGGATTGCAGTCAATGTTAGGAAATGAAATGTGTGTGAATTATTGAATGGAAATCTCAGCCTCCTCTGTGCGTGCTTGCCATTTTGCAGAAGCATCGCTAACTCTAATGCTTGAGCATTGAGTTTGGCTCTTTAGTGCATCTTATCCAAAGGAGACAGGTAGCCTTGGACACAACTGCCGCCACACAGCAAAGTGTGTCCTCTTAATGGTAAAGCATGCAACACATCTGAAAGTTTCTTACCTCTGAGGCTGGGGCAGCATGTTCAAACGAGGAGCACTTAGGTGACCTTGACACAGATGAGGAAATCCTGTCATAGGCAGAAGAGAGCATCCAGGTGCAACTTGAGGAAAACCCAGGCACACCTGTCATGTGGATGGCAGCAGCTTCTCCCGAGCCTGGGGTTTGTAGCCAAGAATAAAGAAAATGACCAAGCACCAGCTAGAAAGCAAGTTGCTGAAGTGTCTTGAGAATCAGAGAAATTTAGCAAAAGGTCAGCATCGCCACTTCATGCCAGAGAGTTTCTGGAGTCAAATGAGTTTGGAGGCTGCTGTGTTCTCTACCCTCGTGGGGGTTCACCGAGACAGCCATGGATGGAAGGCTGGAGGGTGTGAGCTTGACCAGACCAGCTCCGCTGTTTCACCTCCTGGTTGACTGGGGCTGTCTCAGAACCTCTTTGTACCTCATTTTCCCCATTTGTGAAACAGAAATAATAATAGTTCCCATAGCCAAAGGGCTTGTGTGTGGATGAAACTAATTTGTCCAGCATGTATGAGAAATCTGCAGTAAATAAACTTGTTTCTCAGATTTTAGCCCAGTTTTGCCATTTAAGAATAGAATGCAGACAAACTTAAACTAACACAGGGTGAAGCAGAAAACTTAAACAGATGTATAACAAAAGAAGAAACTGATCAGGTCATCAAAAAACTAACCCCCCAAAAAAGTCCAAGCCTAGATGACTTTACTGGTGAATTCTACCAAACACTCAAAGAAGAGCGAACACCAGTTTAACTCAAATTATTCCAGAACATAGAAAAGGATGGAAAACTCTCAAATACATTTTATGAGGCAACAATAACCCTTGTACCAAAACCGTCACTAAAAAAGAAAATTATAGACCAATATCCATCATAAACATAAATGCAAAAATTCTCAAAAATCCTAGCCAATAGAATTTAGCAACATATCAAAAATCATGACCTAGTTGGATTCATTCCAGGGATGTAAGGATAGTTCAATATTATAGAAACAATGTAATCTGCCATATAATTAAAAGAAAGGCTTACCTTTTATCACCACTCCTATTCAATAGTGTGTTGGAAGTCTTAGCCAGAGCTATAAGACAAGAAAGGGAAATTAAAGACATCCAAATTGGGAAAGAAGAAATAAAAGTCTATTTGCAGATGATATGGTCCTACACTTGGACAATCCTAGAGACAAGATGGGAACAGCAAGAAAATTATTGGAACTCATTGAAAGAGTCAGCAAAGTGGCAGGATACAAGATCAATATACAAAAATCAGTCGGATGCCTATATACTAATGAAGACAACTCTGAAAAGGAAATTAGGAAAATAATATCGTTTACAATAGCCATCCAAAATATTAAATACTTAGGAATAGATCTAACAAGAGACCTATACAAAGAAAATTACAAAACGCTACTACAAGAAACCAAAGAGACTGACAAAAATGGAGGAGTAGCTTAGAAGTATGTACTGGCATCCTTTTTTAAAATGAGCATTTTCTCAGAGATCACCATGTAAATAAAACTTGGATCTCTTCTAATAACACAGAAGCTTAAGCTTGATGTGTTTGAAACACAGTAGCCAGGACGTCTGTTGGAAGGCTTGAGTTCCGGTGTCAGTTTTGTCATTGGTCTCTGTGACTGTGAGCTTTACTTAGCTGCTCTGGGCCTCAGTTTCTTCATCTTAAAATGAAAGACTTGGATTAGCTCCCCAGGCCTCTTTGAGCTTTTAAAGTTCTTTCTACCCCACCACAACCATATCTGTTCTTCAAAGATAGAAGTTTCAAACAGTGAGAACATATTTCTTTGGTTTTGAGACCTTGTGATTGTCATAACTAGGAGTTCTGGTAGTGTCATTTTTACTAATCGGGCTGCTAATCTCATGGTCAGCAGTTTGAAACTACCAGCTGTTCCGCGGGAGAAAGATGAGGCGTTCTGCTCCTGTAAAGATTGACAGCCTCGGAAACCCTGTACAGGGTCACTATGAATTGGAACCGACTCCACGGCACATAACAACAACAACAATTGTCATAACTAGTGGGAAATGTGTCCCCAAACACATCATTGTGAATGTAAAAACAATATGGTCCTACGAAGGATGTCTGTTCTAATTATTTGTGGGGTCATAAGTAATTATGAAACTGACTCCAGAACTCCCCCTCTTTCATTTCAACTCACGTGTTTTCTCTACTGAGAAAGGGAACCTTTATTTGGAAGATTGTTTAAATTTATTTAATTTCCCTTTGCTTTTCTGAAGAGAGTGTTATAATCTAATTAATCAGTGAGGCAGACACTCATTTTTCATATTTTTTGTTAGAATTAGCAAAAAATTAATTGATTGGGCACATACATATGTAACCCAGACATGTAACCAATCCATGAGCATTTCTTAGTCTTAAGAAGCTGATTGTTGTTGTTAAGTACCATGGAGTCAGTTCCCACTCATAGTGACCCTGCACAGGGTTTCCAAGGCTGTAAATCTTTACAGGTGCAGAATGCCTCATCTTTCTCCCACAGAATGGCTGGTAGTTTCGAACTGCCGATGTTGAGGTTGGCAGCCCAACTCATAGCCACTATGCTACCAGAGCTCCTTAAGTGATAGTGGTGGTTATGTGCTGTGGAGTCGGTTCTGACTCATAGTGACCCTGCACACGGTTTCCGAGGCTATAAACCTTTATGGGAGCAGAAAGCCTCATCTTTCTGTTGCGGAACAGCTAGTAGTTTCGAACTGCTGATCTTAAGGTTCGCAGCCCGATTTGTAACCACTACACTACCAGAGCTCCTAAGAAGTTAATATATCATGTATACTAGATCTGAGGTAATCCAGAATATATATATTCCCCTTCAAATGTTTGTTCAGCTCTCTTAATAACAGTGGGAGGTATATATGTACTCAGAGTAGTATATTGCTTAGTAATAATGTAACATTACAATTTTTCCAAATCTACAAAATGGTTAAAGATTTGTATGTAAGCACTCTCTGGGTTAGAAATTTTGTATGTTCAAGAGCAAATGGTAAAGTTAATTAATAACTTATAAGATACCCTACTGAGTTTGAATATGTTCTGGATGTGAATATGTTGTTCTCTGAAAGTTTAATTCCTTGGGGGCAAAGTTACCCACCTGTGAATTTATATCTGAATTAAAGTAATAAAATCTTAAAACAAAAAGAATAAATACACCATGCTTTTGGATAAGAACCCTTAGCACTGTGAAAATGTCAATACTTCTGAAAACAGTGTGTAGATGTAATGCGATCCCAATTCATGTTTTAAAGAGGTAGAAAAAAATGGTCACTAACTTTATATGGAAAGAAAGAGAACTTGGATAAGCAAAGCACAGTTTAAGAAGAACACAATTGGAGGTCTTTCACTCCTTGATCTCAAAATTTACTAGACAGCCACAGTGGTCGAAACAGCCTGGGACTGGTCCAACAAAAGGTACATAGATCAATGGAACAGAATCGAGAACCCAGAAGGAACTCCATCCACACACAGTCAGCTGATCTTTGACAACGGGCCAAAACACATTAAACAGGGAAGAGATAGTCTCTTCAACTAATGGTGCTGGCCAAACTGGAAATCCATTTGCAGAAGAATGAAACAAGACTCATATCTCACACCATATACAAAAACAAACTCAATGTGGATTAAAGGCATAAATGTAAAACCTAGAAAATATGAAGACAATCAAGGAAAAAATAGGGACAAACTTTTATAGTTAAGTACCATGGAGTCGGTTCCGACTCATAGCGACCCTGCATAGGGTTTCCGAGGCTATAAATCTTTATGGGAGCAGAACCCCTCATCTTTCTCCCGCGGAACTGCTGGTAGTTTTGAACTGCTGACCTTGAACTTAGCAGCCTGATTTGTAACCACTACGCTACCAGAGCTCCTAGGGACAAACTTAGGGGATTTAATACATGGCATAAATATTCTATCAAACATTACTAAAAGCACACAAACAGCAGAAGACAAAACAGGTGAATGTTGTTAGGTGCCATCGAGTCGGTACCGACTCGTAGCGACCTTATGCCCAGCAGAACGAAGCACTGCCCGATCCTGGCTCAACCTCACAATTATTGCCACGCTTGAGCCCATTGATGCCACCACTTTGCCAATCCATCTTGCTGGGGGTCTTCCTCTTTTTCTCTAATGATGAATGGAACCTCCTAAAAAGCAGACACTTATGTGCGTGAAAACATTTCTCCAAAAGAGTGAAAAGAAAGCCAACAGTCTGGGAAATATTTTCTGCAACAATGTAACAGACAAAGGACTAATCTCTAAAATTTATATAAAACTACAACACCTGTATATGAAAAACAACCCATTTAGAAAATGAACACAGGACGTGAGCAGACACTTCACCAAGGAAGGCATTCAGGCAGCCAACAAACATGAAGAAACATTCATGATCATTAGCCATTGGTGGTGGTGGTGGTGTGCCGTGGAGTCGGTTCTGACTCATAGCATCCCTGTACAGGGTTTCTGAAGCTGTAAATCTTTATGGGAGCAGAAAGCCTCCTCTTTCTCCCACAGAACAGCTGATAGTTTCTAACTGCTGACCTTGCGGTTCGCAGCCCGATTTGTAATCACTATGCTACCAGAGCAAAGAGAGATGCAAATCAAAATGATGAGCTCTCATCTCACTTCAGCAATAATAGCAAAGTTTAAAAAAATGAAACAGAAAACAACAAATGCTGGCGAGGGTGTGGAGAGACTCAGATCTTCCTGCATATCTGATGGGACGGTAAAATGGTTCAACCGCTGTGGAAAATGGTGTGGCGCTTCCTCAGAAAGTGGGAAATAGAAATGCCATATAACCCAGCAATCCTTCTGCTTGGTATATATCCACAAGAAATACGAGCCAGGACACGAGCAGATATATATACACTAATGTTCACCATAGCACTATTCACAACAGTAAAAGATAAGAGACAGCCTGAATGTCCATCAATGGAAGAGTGGATAAACAAACTTTGGTACATATGCACAATGGACTATTATGCAACATTGAAGAATAATGATGGATCTATGAAACACCTCATCATATGGATGAAACTGGAGGACATTGAGCTGAGTGAATTAGTCAAGCACAAAAGGACAAATGTTGTATGAGACCACTGTTATAAAAACTCAAGAAAGGGTTTTCATATGAATAGAAACATTCTTTGATGGTACCAGGAGTGGGAGGGAAGGGAGAGTAATTCACTGACTAGAGGGTAGACACATGTTGACTCGGTGATGGGTGGGCAATTATAAGAAGAGGGAAATTGGCAGAAGAATGATGACGCGAGATGAAGAGACAGGGAGGTCTGCAAGGGCTAAAGGAGATAGAGGGAAATAGTGTTATAGACACAACCTTGGAACAACAGTGTGTAGATACACAGAGACACAGACTGAATGGTATCGGAGAAAGAGTGGGCTATATATATTTGTATGTGTGTATAATATATGTATATATATATACACACACATAGTCCTGGTGTAGCACTGTGGGTTAATGCACCAGACTGCAAAGCCATTTGAAATGCATGGTCGGCGGTTCAAGCTCTTACCAGCCGCTCCTTGGAAACCCTATACAGGGTTGCTATGGTTTGGAATTGACTCCACAGCACTTAACAACAACAACAACAACAAATATATATATATGTTATTGTTTTAAGTGTTGTCGAGTTGGTTTCGACTCATAGCAACCTTGTATAGGGTTTCCAAGGGCGGCTGGTGAGCTTGAACCACCGAACTTGTGCTTCAACTCTACCTTGCAGTGTATATATATATCCCATAAATACAACTTTGTAAAAGAGGATATTTGTACATGAGTAACCACTGGGAAGAAACGGGATAACTGTTGTTGCGTTGCCTGGAATGGATTGCAATCATTGAGATAAAACAAAGTGCACGATTTGTTGGATGTAAAACTGATGATCTTGTCTGCAAACCTTCCCTCAATTCATAATGAAGAAAAAGAAAGAAGATACTGCAGGATTGGGGGAAATTCTATGTGACGGAAGTTTGTTGTTGTGTGCCGTCGAGTTGGTTCCAAATATCACCCGTGGGGTGGGGACGTTGCAGAGTGTGCCAAAAAAATATAACTCGCACATTGTTTGCGTACAAAGGGTATACTGTGATGGGGTCCCATGAGTCAGAATTGACTTCATGGTGTTCGTTTTGGGGTTTGTTTTTTTTTTTCTTTTGTGGGAGGATTGTTTGTTGTTAAGTGTTGTAGAATTGCAGATAGTGGGTTTGAACCACCAACCTACAGATGATGGGTTTGAACTATTGACTTTGCAGTTAGCTTCCAGTGCCATGAATGAAGCCATCATCATAGAAGGTTTTGTAGGGTGTGGAAGGGAAATCAGCCAGAACTCCCACTTTGCTTGTGAGTGTGGTCATTGCCTCCAATGAGGACAAAGAGTGGATAGGAAATGACCCTCAGAAGCAGTCACAATTCTCTTCAGTAGTTCACATTTTGGATTACCCAAGGCGCGGGGGCCTCCAGTACATTCCAGAGACTCCAAAGTTCTTTGTGAATCAAGAATCACAAAAGAGCTTATAAATACCGGCAGGAGTAATCATTTTTCTTCTCCTTTGTAGTCAGAAAAACCTCCATTTTTATTACTGGTCCATATACACACGAGTTGAAGAATATACAAGTTTACTGTACTTCTCTCTTCTCAAGGAACAGTTCCCTACTTTGTGTTTCTCATCTAGATTCTGGAAAATAAATAGTGTCTATTAATGAGGTATGCTGGACCATGTTCTCTAGGGGTCTAGTACCAGAGACAAGATGGGATTCCTGAAAATAGACAGCAGATTTTCGTTTCTTGCCAAAATAGATTCCCAGACACCAGTCTTACCTGTATTTAGACTTACTGTTGTGAAAGTACAGGTAAAATATACAAAGCAATGGTTTTCAAGACAGTGGACATCAGGTAAAGAGGAACAATGATCCTTGAGAGACAGAAACACACAAGCTGACCCCTGCGATTGCTCCATTTCTGCTGGGAGAGAATGTCCAGGTCCCAGTGCCGGGAGGGAGCCCTGCAGATCACCAAGGTCTCCCAGAGTTGAGATGGGCTGGGAGCCCACAGAGGTCCTAGCTAGAGCTTGGAGGGAAGATGCAACAATTGTATAGAGATGGGAAGGCTCTTTGAGGACTTGGTTGAATTTCCAGCTGAGAACAGATCGCAGACAGGGAATGAACCATCCAAACAAAAGGGACAGTTCCTGGAGCTCACACAAGGCAGGGCAGTGTGGAACACTTCCTAAGTCACAGGGCAGTGGGCGAAGTCCTCAGAAGGATTTTGCCTCAGTTGTTGTTGTTGTTAAGTGCCGTCGAGTTGATTCCCACCCATAGTGACTCTGTGTAGGGTTTCCAAGGAGCAGCTGGTGAGCTTGAACCACCTACCTTGCAGTTCAAACTGACTTTGTAGTCTGACGCATTAGCCCACAGTGCCAAATTAACTATCGACTTTTGTCCTATTTAGTGGAACTTAAGAACAAGACCAGAAAGAATCAAACTATTTTCAAGAAACTAATTGTGTCCCAAAATAGGGCTCAAGAATATTTATAGTATAAAAAAAATATTCAGCCCCTAATGACATAAAATTCACAATATCTGACACCCAACAAAAAATTACCAGGCAGGCAAAGAAGTAGGAAAATGCAGCCCATAAAGAGGCATGGAAAAATTAAAAAATATATATGGATTCAATAATGACACCAATAACTATTAAAATTAATAGGCAGGATATAGTTCTAACCATATTCCATAGATTCAAGAAAAAAAATTAAACATGTTAAGGAGAAATGGAAGGTATATATTAAACTTCTAGAGATGGAAACTACACTAAGACAAAATAAAAGGAATAAACTAATAAAAACACATAGCATTCTCATCTTTGTAATAATAACAGAATTTATTGACTATATAACAAATTTCCATTAAAGTGTAACACCTCTCCTCTTCCCGCACACTCTAACAGAAATATTTTTCTACCCAAATATTTTTATGGGTGCCTAATAAGGTTGGCTAAAGTGGTCTATGTTTAGTGTTTACTGTGCACAATTTGTCTCCATCTTAGCGCCACGCATCTGGTCCCCAGGTGGCTGAGAGACAGTGCAGACTGGAAGCCCAAGAGTTCTCACTCCTGTTTAGGATCACAGACACAGGTAGACATACCCATTCAGTTCAAGCATTAAGGCAGCACCCACTGCCACTCTGCCCCCATCCCAACAATTTGAGAGCAGCTTTGTGTAGTTGCATGGACAGTCTTTGAACATCTCCATGGGGAATTATCTGGCTTCTGCTTCCACCAAGGGGACCCTGATGTCATAGAGAGAAACAGCAAGTCCAGATACGTTGAGTGTAAGAATCAGAGCATGGTCGCAGCCGGAACTCCTAGCTGGTTCCTTGCTTTTCTTGTTTGTTCTAGAGACAAGTGTGGAAAAGGGAAAAGGAGTTTGGGCTTGGTAGAGGGCCCTGGTCTCATGTGGTTACAGTTTTGAGAATTTTACATTCTATTCATGGCCCATGTTCAACTTTCGTCCTTCTTCATATACGTCTTTCTTCATATACATTCATGTTTGTACTACAGGTGTGCCCCAGTTTAAGAAAACAATAGATGCCTGCTGGCGTGGGACATGGGCTACCCCAAATAATTCATTCAATCTCTTACATTTATAGAAACCAAAGCTTGTCATATGATGTTTCAACAGCAAACCCCTCAGTGCATGTGAGATTCAAGTTTAACAAGTCAAGATACAAACACCTTCTACAGAGACATCTGCTGTCTAAAATGAAATCCATCTACACCCTATTTCTCTCAGAACCAAAGCTCCTTTCACAGTCTTTAAAGAAACGGGGTATTTAGATGTCATAGAAGAGTCAGGACAGTGGTACAATAGTTTAAAATGGAGTTTCACAGGTCTAGTTGGGGAAACAGACAATTTAGAGTAGGGAGGAGAAGACAGGGAAAGCTGTGGGTATTAGGGATGGTGCACCAAGCAAGCGCACAGCTGCAGTTCATGTCTGCTGAGAGTGGACCAAGTGGACCAGGGATGGAGTTATGTATGAGTGGTTCAGAGATGAAAGACAGAGTAAGTCCCCAGTGCAGACTGTTAGACAGCAGAAAGGAATGATGGAGACTGAGATTTCATTTCTAGAAGTCATGCTGGGAATGCTGCTTGTTTCCTCTTCTGGGGATTTGACTCTGCAATGTCAGAGCTCCTTGTTGGTAAGTGCCATCAAGTTGATTTCAACTCCTAGTCAACCCCGTATAGGGTTTCCGGAGAGCAGCTGGTGAGCTTGAACCGCCGACCTTGCAGTTCAAACGGCTTTGCAGTGTGGTGCATTAACCCACAACGCCACTCCAGAACTCCCCTTACTCACCCTTTATTTTACCACCACCATCACTTATTCTTACGAAATCACAAACACAAGTTGAGTTTCTTTTGTGTTCCTTGTAAAAGCTGCAGATGTTTGGGGGAAGTTATCTCTGCCCAGCTGTTCTCTGTTATTGCTATCAGTTGCCATCAAGCTGGCCCCCAATTTATGGCAACCTCATGCCCACTGGAATGATCACAGATTGGACCGTTAGAATCTACACGGGTTCCAATGACTGATTATCAGGAAGTAGATGGCCAGGTCTTTCTTCTTCCTTCACCTTAATCTGGAAGTTTCTCTGAAACCTGTTCAGCATCATAGCAACATACAAGCCTCCGCTGATGGACGGGGAGTGGCTATGGATGAGATACATACAAGCATCCGCTGGCGGACTGGGAGTGGCTATGGATGAGATCCATACAAGCCTC
>NW_006408562.1:13383807-13386813 GCF_000296735.1 Chrysochloris asiatica | reverse complement strand
GGACGGGGAGTGGCTATGGATGAGATCCATACAAGCCTCTGCTGACGGACGGGGAGTGGCTATGGATGAGATACATACAAGCCTCTGCTGATGGAAGGGGACTGGCTATGGATGAGATACATAAACTGGGAACTGCCCCAAGTATCTCCTGTACAAATCCCTCTTGTTCTTGCAATACCTCCTCCCTGAAGCCTGCCTTGAGCTCTGCAGCTCCCGAGTGGGAATTTGTCTCCCCTCCTGGTAATTTTTCCCTTACAGCCTGAATACTTTGTAGCCTCTATCTAAGTCTCTGAAACAGCCTTCTCTCTCCTCGGATAACTAATTCCAGGGCAGGAATGGGTCTCGTCCAGCTTCATGACCCCGTGATACGCAGCACATTAGATATCAAATAGACACTTGTTCCAAGTAGAAATAGAGTGCTAGATTTAGCCTTGCAAATAAAATGTGAGTTTTCTGTGTCGTTTTCAATTGCAGACTCGGGACTGCTTAAAGGAGCCCTAAGGAGCTCTGGTAGCAAAGTGGTTACAAGTCGGGCTGCGAATCTCAAGGTCAGCGGTTAGAAGCTACCACAGGAGAAAGATGAGGCATTCTGCTCCGGTAAATATTTACAGCCTGGGAAACCCTGTGCAGGGTCACTATGAGTCAGAACCAACTCCCCGGCACACCACCACCACCAAATGAGCCCTGGTGGTTCTTTGGCTAAAGCGCTCAGCTAATCAAAACGTTAACAGTTTAAACCCACCAGCTGCTTCTGTACAGACTTGGAAACCCTATGGGATGGTTCTACTCTGTCCTATACGGTTGCTATGAATTGGACTACCTTAGGAATTGTGGATCTGAAATAGGGCATGTTCATTTAGTTCAATAGTGAAGACCTTAATTGTCTTAACTAGAAACAGTGGTTCCACTTATATTTCAACTGTAACCATATTTCTCTCCGTGTAGAGTAAAAGGATGCTCCCTAGCACCAAGGAGTTACATGTGATTTATGAATACCAGTGTCCTGGTGTGGCCCTATAGGATAAGCACCGGACCACTAACCACAATGTTGGTGGTTCAACTCACCAGACACTCCTTGGACACTTGATACAGGGTTGCTGTGGGTCGGAACCAACTCAATGGCCCTTAACAACAGTGCGTCACTTCTTGTCTGTCATCTCTGTGATGGGCAACCTTCGTACATGTATGAATTTGGACAGAAGAGAATTTATTTTTATTTTTTAAATGTTTGCCCCCTCTTATCAACTCAGGTCCAATGAACCCACAGAGAAAGATCTAGGTGGGAAAACAAATCCACAGAAGCATAACACTGGCTTTTGGAGAATAAGAAATCGTAATCAAACCAAAGTGGTCCTCTTGACTTTAAGAAGAATATATTCATGTATGATACGATGGCTTCCATAGTAGAAACTCAAGCATCTGGCCCCGAAGCACCAAATGCTTTGATCACACTTGGAATCACCAATCGTCTATCTGGGTGAGAAAATCCCATGTTACAGTGAAGCCAGAAGCATGTTGGGGGGTGATTTCTGCCACTGCCAGCCAAGGGTTTTCAGTTGGGGGCCTCACTGCTTTTCTTTTACATGTTGTAGTTGTATCATAGTGCAGGGCTGAGCAACACTGACACAAAGGAAAGCTACATCCTGTCCTGGGTACGTAGGGGGCGTGATAGAGGTAAATAGGAAAGGGACATATCAATCTGCCTGGTTCCTGTATTCTACAGGCCAGTACTATAGTTTTCACAAATAACACACTCACACAAATAACGTGTGCAGATAATGAAATTCAGTTAGCACATCTCTGGTACCATGCATGTTTTGCAATAGCCCCAGAAGTGAATTTTGGCCTCCTTCATTCATCCTCCTAGATAACAGATACATCACTGTTCTGTTCATTTTCTTTATTCTCTGTCCAAAATATGCTACTTTTGTTTATAATTATTTAATAAAAGTATAAACCATGGTCATGAAGTCAATGCTCTATCTTGATGGGCCCCGTGTAATCCAAGAACAGACCATCGAATCTGTGCATTTGCTACTATTAATTCGATCATTGTAGCTCATTCATTAAGTCAATAGTTGAATGCAGAAACCTTATCAGATCATCTTAAGTGAAACCAATAGGTTAAATCTGCTTATTTCATAGTTTAATTATATCTACATAGTGTCATGTGAAATCAGAAACATTTTTTGTGGTTTAAATTCGTATAGCACACTTACGGAAAGAATGGGCAAGAAGAGGGGTGGGTTTTGCACAGTTTGCAAATACATACCATGCTCTCATTATTTGTGGGGTGGGAGGTAATCCTGGGGACTTTGGTGTCATAATTTCCAAACAGAGCATTGGTTAGACCAAAGACCATAGCTTTATATTGGATACATGTCTATAAGCCTGTGTGTCAAGGGCTGGAAACGTCACTTGTAATTCTTTACCTCCTAGACTCCAGACCAAGGGGACTTTGGGGCAAGACTGAGGCCAAACCAGCAGGGGGCAGTCTTTCCTCAAAGAGAAAACCAACTTTCAAAAAGGAGCGTTGAGGACTTGGAGAGGTGAAGGGAATGAAGTGTTTTGGGAAGAAGGAATGGAAAATTGCTGACTAAGAATTTGAATGAGGTAACTTTTTTTTATTTTCCAACCAGTGTCTCCCTGATTCTAGGTTATAGAGAGAGATTCCTTAAAAACTAACCCTTAACTTGGACTTTACCAATGTATACCATTGATTCTCTAGTTGCTGTAACTGCTGTTGTTGTTAGGTGTTGGGTCAGCTCTGACCCCCATCCTGCACTGTCCTCACAATTTGTTGTTACATTGGAACCCCCAGCTGCTGCCACTGTGTCACTCCATCTCCTTGGGGGGTGAGGGGGGCTTTCTCTTTTTTGCTGACCCTCCACTTTTCCAAGCATGACTTTCTGTTGTAATAAGCTACTTTAAAAAGTGCCCAAACATGGCAAATCTTTGGGCATTGTTTAATGTGTGGTTGTTAAGATATTCATCCTCAACTTAATA
>NW_006408562.1:13364404-13383707 GCF_000296735.1 Chrysochloris asiatica | reverse complement strand
TAATTACATATATCCATATGTAACAACCACTTTTGGGAAAATTCAGTCCATCTTTTCAAAAGGTACAGTGAGAAAAGTTGATGGTTTTTTTCAGTTGGCTTTAGCCACATCAGCTAAAATCATTGTGTGTAAATGTAATCCAGTGTTGTGTTCACTGGATTTGCAGCCGGGGAGACTGAGGAACAAAAATGAATTTCAACGGAGATCTGGTGCCCTGAAGGTATAGATTTGGGATGCTTCCACCACAGTGCCACAGAAACTGGTCAGAATTTGATGTCTAAGCTGCCAAATGGAAAGTCATTCTGCTTACAGCACTCTCATTAAAAAAAAAAAAAAAAAAAGCCAAAAGCGTTTTAGGAAAAAATACACATCTTGCTGAAAATTATTCGTCAGAAGAGTAAGTCACACAACAAAAATTATTCCAGAAACAAGACCAGGAGAACGTAGTTTTCAATTTTAACATTCGCTGTAGAGGAGGCCTTGACTTTCAAGGAGTGTTCACTTTCTCCATGGTATGTACACGGTGGTGATGTGTAAGATCTCAGAACGTGGCTCAGTGGCTCAGACACACTCATAGATCCCAAAAGAGACTTTGCTAATGTTTAACTTTTTTTAAAAAAATTGCTGAAACCTGCTTCTTGTTTTTAAGGACCAAAGAGGAGACTCGATCGAGAACCTTCCAGCGTGAGCAGAATGAACATATTGCTAAATCTAACGAGGGCACTATGTCTACAGGGTGTTGTGTTTGGCTGGCTTGTTTTCCCAAGAGAGGCTGAAATTGTTCTTGCATTAACTATCCTTAAGCCTGCCTGCTGGGCCATGATGAGTTCCAATGTCATTGTCATAGGGGGCTGTGGAACCCTTAAAGAACTAAACCATGGCTTTTAGCTTGAGTTTCATTGTAGCATACATAACCTTACAGACTAATGGTCCCTATGAGACTGGGTTTTATCCTTTGACACAAAGTGTCATTTATCTCAGATACCAGCAACATGGACATGTGAGTCAAGGATTTTGTTTCTTTGTTTGTTTAAAGGATACGAGCTGTGAAGAACTACCCACCTGACAATACTCCTGTGCCTAGGCCCATGTATCACGTACAGCTCACAGTAATCCCAAAAACCTGTGTAGCATTGGCACAAACGTTGTAGCGCAGATGCCAACAGACGTGTAGGTGACAAACTTGTAAGGCACTTCAATTTCCAGTCTCTGCCTGGCCTCCTTGTTCCTGATGACCACCCGGAACCACGAGTATAATACTTGAAGCGAAAGCTTTTGTACAAGTTGGCGAACCAAGAGGATCAACACAATGCCCACGGTAAATCTGGACAGCGCTAAAACGAACATGTCAGTGGTCAGCAGAGGGCTGTTCTGAATTACAGGGAGCGATTCGGCAGGCTTGGACATGAGCTGGAAAAAGTGGTTGATCCAGAACCCTGTGGTCACTCCAACCCCGACGGCAAGGATGGTGGTGGTGTCTGCTCTGGTTGGGCTATAGCAGTCGGACACGGGGTAATTGTAACACAAGAGATACAGCACAACTATGACACACACAGGGACGATGGGACTGGCTGAGTCCAGATGGTCAATGAGGGTCCAGGCGGGATAGGTGAGGGCAATGAAGAGCGCAGTGATCAGGACACCACCTACTACGTCCTATGGGAAGGAAAGAGAAAAGAGAAATTAAGCTGGTGAGTACTTACTTGCAGAAACAGGGAGTTCTGACTCACAGAGGGTTGACTGGATTGGTAATACAATTTTCAAATTGTTTTTATTTTACCGTACATGTTTAAAGAATCTGTGCAGTTGTCTAAACTTAAAAACAGGGAAAACGCCCATGCTATCCATATTTTATGTCTTTTCACTTGGCTGTTCTATAGTTTAGAGTAAGTTCCAGGTTGGTTTTCTTCATGCATCGCTCAATTACCCAGTCCCTTTAGTTTCATGTTACTGTTCGCTCTGCATGATAGCACACAGGTGGTTATACAGTCTTCGGGGAGGTGGCACCTGCATCCTTTCCATGCAGGCAGGACTTGAGGTTGCGCCCTGGCTGGAATGGAGGAGCCACGTCCCCAAACCAAGTACAGAATGCTTACTTAGCCCATAATCGGACTAGCTACTGTCAAGTCAACTCCAACTTGGGGACCCCATGTGTAGGTGAACTGTGCTCCGCAGGCTTTTTAAACGGCAGACTGTTTGGGATCACCAGCCCTTTCTTCTGCTGTGATTCTGAGAATACTTGAACCTCCAACCTTTTGGTTGGGAACCGAGCATGTTAACCCTATGCACTAGCCAGGAACTCCATATGAAGCTGCAGATGCTCAATAGTGTAATGTAATTCAGTAGAAATAAAAGAGGTGGCCAGCTTTTTCAATTCTGGATTTGTAATCATTTTGAATGGAAATTCCAGCTAAGGATGGGGAACTACACAGTGCTGCAGAAGGCTGCAGGTACTCAAGGAAATTCATGTCTCTTGTTGGCACTCTGGCTTCTGATGGTGACTTTTGCTGCTCCTGCCTGCCATCTCCCATCCCTGTCACTCACACTCTGCTCTGCAGATTCCTCCCTCCATTCCTTCCAAAGTCCCTCCAGCTGTCCCTCACTGCTGTCCCCCACTTTACAAGCAGATTTGAGGACGTCATTACACCGCTTGCCTGCCAGACTCTGCCGCAGAACATTCACTGACCGCCTTTTTGATGGATTCCCAGCATTCCCAGTAGGACTCATACACATGAGCAGTACCTACAAAGACGGCCAAATGCAAATTCCAGCCTATCCCTCTTGGATTCTGATCGGAAGTGGTCCCAGAGTCTGAATTGTTAACACCAGAAGGTGATTCTGATAAAAGGGGTTTAATGAGCAAACCTGGAGAAATACTGACCTATAATTTGGGAGTCAGGAGCTCTGGTAGGGTAGTGGTTACGAATCGGGCTGTGAACCGCAAGGTCAGCAGTTCGAAACTACCAGATGCTCAGTGGGATAAAGATGAGGCTTTCTGCTCCCATTAAGATTTACAGCCTCGGAAACCCTGTACAGGGTGGTTATGAGTAGGAACCGACTCCACGGAACATAATAACAACAACAATAATCATTTGGGAGTCGTGGAACTCTCACAGCACAATAGTTGCACTCTTGGCTGCTAACCGAAGAGTTTGGCTGTGGCAGAAAGATGTGGCAGTCTGCTTCCATAAAGGCGGCAGCCTTGGAACTCTATGGGTCATTACAATTGGACTGGACTAGACAGCAGCCGGTCTGTCTATTCCCCAGTTGTCAAAGTCACCCAGGGTGTAGGTCTGATGAATCGATTTCACAGTGCTCTTCTCTCTGCTTTTCCAATTGAACTTTTCACTCCAGTCAAATAGGTCTGGTCTCTTTTGCCAGATATGCCCAATGCAGTTGTTTTTTGTTCTTTAATTTAAGGTTTTTGTTGTGGATTGAGTAAAAGTTTACAGGGCAGATCATCAGTTTTACATTCAACAAATCATACACCTTGTTTCATTACAATGATTATAACCCCCTCCATTTACCATCAGTTAACAGTATTTCTCTCTATTCACATTAGCTTTTTTTTAAAAAACACACAAAAAAAATATCCCACTCAGGCATATATAATTTACACCACCAAAGGGCAAAATCTGCAAGTCTGCCTCCTGGCCGGCCACCAGCTCTCTCTTCCCATGAATCTAGAGTCCTCAGCTGCTCCCTCTCTCCATGACCCCATCTCTGCCTCCATCTCTGGTATCACTGCTTCTCTGGATACAGTCCTGCATTCTGCTTGTGCTCTTCTCCCTTGATGGTGCTGGGGTCCTTTGTTTCTGGACTATAAGATTAACCACTCCCCTGCTTTTGTTAAAAAAACTTCTACCTTTATAATTGTGACAGTCACAATTAGTCATGATAACAATTACTCATTATTGAATCATACGAATCTTATCCCCATCTCTTTTCACCAGACCCATCTAGACAAGATGAAAACAATTCAGTAGAGACTCTTTCTTCCCCCTTTCTTCCCCACACACTATTAACCTAAGCTCCCCCTTGTAAAGCCAGTCACTTCATGCCTTTATTGCCCCCCCATTTTAGGTAGCCAATGTCTAAGTTGCCCGTCCCTGTGTACCCTGTGTGCAGAGGGGATAGCACTGATACTTGATGTGAAGACTCCCTCCCTCTCTGTTGGTATTTAGAGTTACTACCTCCATGAGTAAGGAGCTCTGGTAGCGTAGTGGTTATGAATTAGGCTGCTAATCTTCACAGTCAGCATCTCGAAACTACCAGCTGTTCCGTGGGAGAAAGATGGGGTTTTCTGCTCCTGTAAAGATTTACAGCCTTGGAAACCCTGTGCAGGGTCTTTATGAGTCGGAACCGACTCCACAGCACATAACAACAACAATAACCTCCATGAGTATAGGTCAGGTTCATAAAATTGTAGCAATTTTCCCTCGTTTCCTTTATCAAAAACTGTTTTTTTTTTTTTTTTTTTATCTTCCCTTAGTCAAGTTCTGATTATCAAGCCATCAAGGCTAGGTCAAATGGGTACTGTCTGCAAGTTTAGGTGTTCTTGTGCATCTCCCCTCACTTCATATCAGCTGGTGATTCCCTCTCAGCTCTAGCCCTCTATCCCCCTGTGGCCATGTGCCCAATGCAGTTTTATTAACATGATTTTGTTAAGTTTTTATTGACATTATTATTACTATTATTTAATGTTCAGCTTAACCATCTCTGCCTCTCGAGATCTGGCCAGTTCCTGAGGCTCAGCTCCAAAGCATCTATTTTCCACTGCAGATCAGTGCCTTTCCCCTCTGCTGCATTGACTGTTAAAGCACTTGCTTAATATCACTTAGAAAGCCCTTAGCTTGGATTGTCTTTTTTGTTGGCTTTCTTTTTATTTTTAGTGTCATTGCTGAGAAGATACAGAGCAGAGCATATGAGGGGGTTTCAAAAAGTTCATGGAGAAATGGAATGAAAAGAGACTGGAATTTTTCCACGAACTTTTTGAAGATCCCCACATACACCAATTCAACAGTTTCTATATGTGAAATTGACCAACACTGATGGCATTCTTCAAGTTGTGTGACTGCCCTCATCCTCCTTTTCTGAGCAGTTCCTCCCCATTCCCACAAACCCACTGCCCCCGAAGGCTCCTAGCTTGTCTTTTGAGATACTGCTATCAATTCGATCCCCTATAAACAGAGCTCATCGATCTGAAAGGAGCAACAGGCGGAATAGTCTTTATGAGTTAAGTGAAATTGTTGTTTGGTTTTAAGAAGACATCAGGGGATGTTTTGAGTTGAAGGTTTAAAGAGCATCTCAGGGCAACAAGGGTTTTAGTTATTTACCCAGCTTCCATGACTCCAGAAAGTCTGGAGTCCATGAGAATCTGTTCTGTGTGTGCCCCCTTTTTCTCAGATTGGTTTTTGCCAATCTATGAACTCACATGACTCTAAGTACCCACAGGGGTTGGGTGGGTTGCCTCTTTGCGTTTGTCCTCAGAGCTCTTAGCCTTGGGCCCACACTTATTATCTTGACTCCAATATGATAAACCTTACCTTTCATGTCTTCTGAACATCGATGACATTTAGCACTCACTCTTTGAATACCCAGAACAAAAAACTAGTCTGTTGCCATTGATTTGACTCAGACGCATAGTGACCCGCCTCCCTGTAGTAAATAGCTACAAAACTGCTTCCCTTCCTTCTGCCTTCTTTGGAAACTGCAGTTACCAAATTCCAAGACATCTGATTGGAATACTCCTTCTGAACTAATTTTGTCCATCTTCAGTGCATTGGGAGACTAGACTATTTTGGTCCAGAGCCCGAGTATTTGAGGCAAAAGTAATTGTAGCTAAGATGCCCACTAGCATAGTTTCCCCCACACCCCTGTCCCCTTCTGACCTCACAATTAGATTTTTAGCCATAAAAGATGCTCTTATAATAAAGACATTTAAGCATTTCTGTCAGGAAAACACTTGAACTATAGCTAGTGACCCTTCTAATCTGGAGCTCAAGTCTCTTATAATACAATTATTCTAAATGCCTTCTAAAAACAAAGTCCATTGTGCTTGAAAATTCAAGAATAACTTTTTACATTCATGTTTTTAAAGCCCACTAAATTCACAGAAATGATAAGTTCATTAACCAAATCTCCATCTGTAAACGAGGGCTGCTATGTTGTTTTCCTCAAATTCAAAACTAGGTGGTATGTCTCTGGAATCACAGAGTCACTTTGGCATGGTACGTGGGGGCAGAGGGAGAAGTGCTCACAGGCTGGACAGGGGGCAGGACAGCAGAGCCCAAGGGTGGAGCAGAAGCCAAGGGTAGGACTGGGAGAATTCTGCTGTGGGTCGGAATTCACTCCACAGCAAAAAGTGTGGATGGGGAAGATAAGAGAAGAGAGGGAAGAGTGTGATATGAACTGAATATAGTCAAAGATACAAAACAAAACAAGGCATTCAAATCCACTGCTGCTGAGCTCAATCTTGAGTCATTGGGACCTGATAGAACAGGGGAGAACTACTTCTTATGGGTTCTAAGGCTGTAAATCTTTGCAGAAGCAGACTGCTCCCTTGGAGCAAATGGCGAGTTACTTTTTACACCACTTGTTGTTGTTGTTAGGTGCCATCAAGTCAACACTGACCCATAGCGACCTTATGTGCAGCAGAATGAAACACTGTCCGATCCTGGGCCAACCTCACTACTGTTGCCACGCTTGAGTCCATCGATGCTGCCACTTTGCCAATTTCTCTGACCCTCCACCTTACCAAACATGATCTCCTTCTCCAGTGACTGGTCCCTCCTGACAATATGTCCGAAGTATGAGAGACGAGGTTTGGCCATCTTGGCCTCCATGGAGCACTCTGGTTGCACTTCTTCCAACACCACTAGAGGTCCATATTCAAACACTTCTTCTTGTTGGGTGCCGTCAAGTCATTTCTGACTCATAGTGACCCTGTATAGGGTTTCTGAGAATGGTTGGTGGATTTGAACTGCCAACACTGAGATTAGCGTGGTTGGCAGTTCAGTGCTTATCCTATAGCACCATACCAATAATTCTATCCCCAGAAATTCATTCTAAGAAAATCATCAGAGAAAATTTAAATGCTTACAAAGGTCTATATACAGAGATGATTCTTCTTGGGCTCTTTCAATATATACCAATTATGTCTAAAAATTAAACATATGTTCCATTACAGAAATATCAGAAAATGCAGCCAGAAATAACAAAGAATAAAGCACACTTGATTACATAACAAAGAATAAAGCACACTGTATTATATAACAAAGAATAACACACTTGATTATATAACAAAGAATAAAACACTCTGATTATCTTGGCTCCACTATGATGGTGGTGGTGATGTGCCGTGGAGTCGGTTCCGACTCATAGTGACCCTGTACAGGGTTTTTGAGGCTGTAAATCTTTACGGGAGCAGAAAGCCTCATCTATGTCCCGCAGAACAGCTGGTAGTTTCAAACTGCTGACCTTGAGGTTCACAGCCCGATTTGTAACCACTACGCTACCAGAGCTCCTTTCCACTATGATAAACCTTGCTTATTATAGTAAACAAAGTCTGAAAAGCTTCAAATCAAGTGTATTATAATGCTATTTACACCAAAAATGAGACAAAAATAGTTTTCTGATTTAAAAATATAGCATAAACATTTTCCATGAGAAAAGATACAATTTTGCCACTTTTTCTCTTTATACTTGTAAAAGGTGAACTATATCAAGCAGAATACAAACTTTATGTAAAGCCTGATCTAGGTTTATATCAAGGAACCCTGGTGGCACAGTGGTTATAACTTGGGCTGCTGACCACAGCGTCAGAAGTTTGAATCCACCAACTGCTCTGTGGGAGTAGATGAGGCTTCTTGTGCCCATAAAGATTTACAGCCACAGAAACCCTTGTAAGGTTGCTAAGAGCTGGAATCCATTTGAAAGCACACAAACACCACTACTTTATAAAGGAGCTCTGGTAGCGTAGTGGTTACGAGTAGGGCTGAGAACCGCAAGGTCAGCAGTTCAAAACTACTAGCTGCTCCGTGGGAGAAAGATGAGGCTTTCTGCTCCCGTAAAGACTTACAGCCTCGGAAACCCTGTTCAGGGTCGCTATGGGTCGGAACCAACTCTA
The DNA here is from genome assembly GCF_000296735.1 of Chrysochloris asiatica. Lineage (NCBI taxonomy): Eukaryota > Metazoa > Chordata > Mammalia > Afrosoricida > Chrysochloridae > Chrysochloris > Chrysochloris asiatica. The sequence goes on along the minus strand of NW_006408562.1, from coordinate 13,375,579 downwards.
TGGCACTTAACAACAACAACAGAGTTGTATGTATGAGTAAGATACCAGAAGGAAAGCAACTCAGATGTTGAGTTACTTTTTTTCCAATTTGGATTTAACCTAGAACTAATTTCTTTCTTTTTTTAAAATGCTCTATGGGTCGGAACTGACTCAACGGCACTTAAACAACAACAACAACAATAGAATTTCCCACATTTTTCCAATGTCAACATCATTATTTTTATTATAACAAGATTGTAGTCAAGGAGATCTTAGGATGTTAAAACAAAATCAAAATGTTTCAAAGTGGACGGAAATAAAACTAATTAGCCAATGCTTGTAATTTTCACATTAAGCCAGAAGTCTTCATGATAAATACCATAGATGTTAGCATTCCCCCATGATCTTAATAGCATTTAAAGTAAAGGCAAATAATATGTACCACCAGTGTGGCTCCAGAGCTCTGATCGTCTAAAGCCTAATGAACCTTTAATTTAGCCTACTTGCCAAGTTTTAAGTGAAGCCTTTCAAATTATTTTGGGGAAAAATATTATTCCGTGAAACTAAGACTTTCCAAAGTTAGAATGCAGAAAGATGAACATCCCTTTGATTTTTGTACCTATTCTATTTTTAATGATAAAACTTAGAATTCAGATAAAGATTGTGCTTTAGCATATGAAACAATAATAAAGACAAGCAATCTAAAGTGTTTAGAAGAGAACGCTAATAGAGCTATGCTAAACCTCAAAACAAATTTTGATAAGAGTTTATTTAAACAAATGAAACCGTGTCTTTATTCAAACACAATTGTTCTGCCTTTTGGTAAACATCTCTGGACATTTCAACTTCAGGCTCCAACCCTGAGAACTCCAGGCATTTGTGAATCCTGACCCTACATCACATTCCCATATGCACTTTACTGGGACACATTGACATTCTATCTCCAAAAGGCTTCCCTGAAGAATGCTATTGACCAGACTAACACAACACAAGGTTAGCTAGCTAGAAAGAAGGGGGAGAACAAACCTATTCATTCAATTGTTAGGAAAGAATGCATTCAGATCTTGGAACTATTTATGCTGAGAAGGCTATGATGGGGTATCTTCCCCTCGGCCAGGTCCCCTGCTGAGAATGTGAAGGGCCTTCTCTGCCCTTGGCTGCCTTCTGCCAGTGAGATGAGGCCAAAAGCAGAGCAAAAGCCAAGGCCCACTTCTTTGCAGATGCAGCTAATGCTCTGAATGCAGGCCGTCACTGATATTAAAGCCGAGCAAAACAAACCTCCCTCTGCACTTCTCCTAGAAGATAAGTTTCATTTATAGATCAGTCAAGGCTGCCCAATTAGCACACGAAGGAGATGCACACTTAGGAGACTGAGTCTTTTCCTAACTCACAACAACTTTGATTTTTGAGAATAATGCAGATGAGATTCAATAGAGCCAAATGGCACGAGCGAAGCAACATTGTTCATGAATATGAATATAAATGATTACAGACTGTAACCTACATGTTATGCAATTAGCATATGTATAGGAGGAAAACTGAACATGCCAGTTCAAAAATATAAATTTCCTACTGAGGCTCACCCATGTGCCTAGAGCCACCAGTGGAAAGCAACAAGCAGATTTTCCATGTCCGGGGGAGTCAGAATGAGCCGGATGCTAACAGGACTTTGGTGGCTGTAGGTCACTGCCCTCCCTTCTTGTCAGCACTGTCTTCTGAACCACATTAGGCATCCTAGCATTGCTCCAAACCTAAGGACTATTGTTGCTATGTGCTGTTGACTTGGTTTCTGAGAAGCAGCTGGTGGATTTGAACTGCTGATACTAAGGATGGATGCTGGTTATAAAGAGAAGCCTTAGCAAAAGAGTTCTAGAAAATTCCGTGAAGGTCAGGAGTAACTATATGAGATTTAGTTTAGAAAAATAATGTTAGCTTTCACCTTCTGAAATTTTAGAATAAATGTCCACTTTTAAGGTGACCATATTTAGGCCTTCATTGCAAATTATATTGGCATCTGAAAAGGAAAATATTCTCTTACGTGTGTGTTAAGAAAAATCACACAAATTTTGGACATAAGATTTTAATATCATTTGAGCAAAGGCCACTGAGCATTATAGATGTAAAGTAATTCGTTCAACGCACTGTTGTGTTTTTTTTTGTCTGGTAGAAATGCAGATAGTGTTGATTTGATTCGTGGAAATGATGACCCCAACCATTGCAGTTTGTTGGCCTATAGGACAGTAACCAGCTTTGTATATATCCCAGTAATCTTCATGGAATGATGTAATGTTTCCTTATTGCACTGCCTATGAATATCTGAATTCCTGGTGTGGCGCTGTAGGATCAGCACTGGACTTTGGTCCACAAGGTTAGCAGTTCAAACCTACCAGCTGCTCCTTGGGAATCCTGTATAGGGTCGTTATGAGTCAGAACAAACTCAACGTAACAACACTTAACAACAACAATGAGTTTGTAGTTCTTTTTAATATTTTCCCGGTTCCTCCATTAATTAATGAGTAGGATAAAAGTTGGCACATTTTCATTTTGTATTTGAACAATAAGCATTATGATTTTACGTTTTGAAAATTACCCTGTAAGCCTGTTGCTGTAGAGTGGATTCTGCCCCATGAGTACAAGTGCTCCACAAGGTTTTCTGGCCTGTAATCATCCTGGAAACAGCCAGTCCTTTCTTCCACTGAACTGCGGGGTAGGTTTGAACCGTTCACCTTTAGATTAGCAGCTGACTGCAAACTATTAGTACCACGCAGACCCCTCTAATTATGTTCCAGCAAGTAGATAATTACTCCAGTGTTTATTCATAAGACTAGAGCTTTATAAAGAAAAGAAAATAATCCTGAATGGCTAGATATATATGCATGTTCTCCATTTGATCTTATTCCCCCTTTGTATGTTCTCTTTAAGTGCACTGGGTTGTCAAAAAAGCAAATAAGGCAGATGTTCTATTTCTTAATGTGATAGCATAATGTAATCACAATGTAATATCAATGTTAACTAGCAAGATACTTGGGTGAACTGTGTATTTCTCAACTTCATTCCTTGTACAGCATAACACATACTTGCTCATCTTGACTTAAAAGAATCTAACAAGTCCAAACAGTAGGTCTTCATTGAACAGACAATATTTACCCACCCTTAATTCTCACTAATATGAACCATTCTAAGTCTAATGAATCAGCGTGTTTGGCAGGTCAGAATGATTATGACATTGGATCAAACAAGCTTCCAGGCAGGTTACAACATCATCCTTGACAACAACTTTGCGAGAATGACAAGTACAGAGAAAGACAATCTGCTAGAAGACACAAAAGACACTGTCAAAGGTTTAAGCGATTTTCCTCAAATCTGGGTGGGCAGAGGGACCGCCCGCCTAGTAATGAGAGCACACAAGAGAATGATGAGCCATGCAAGGTAATTGTGAAGCAGGTTCATGCAGGTTGGAACTGGTAGGCACTGATGCCATATTTGCTGGGGGGTGGGTAGGCTGGAACGTGGATGGTTTCAGGGCTTTTTACACACCATGTTACAGCCAATCAGCTGAGGAGCTTGTTAGCTGCGGTCTCTGATTCATGGGTCCAGGTGGGGCCTGAAAGCCTTGTTTCTAACAGGCACCAAGTGATGTGATGCTGGGCTGAGGGGCACAGACCATCTCTCCTCCCTAAACACCGAGGCCCCCTTGGGCGTCTCAGCTCCTCAGGATAGCACGTGAGGGCTTCAGCCACGCTTTCTTGAAACACCCATAAAAGATGAAAACCATCGACGTCTGAGTGTTCTGCTTGGGAGTGATACTCTACAGGCTGTGAATGGCCTGCCGTGATCTTCTGATGTCGAAATAGAGTGAGGCCTTTCAGAGCCGGAACTCAGTGGGCCTGCCTGGCTTGTCCAGGTCACATGCGTTGGCTGCCTTTGACAGGGTGCAATCTTACGGCTTTTCTACCACTTTCTAGTACTGAAAATAGTTGAGTTTTGCTTGTTTGGTAGGGTTCTGGCTCTCGAAGGTTTGACTGGTACGAGAAAGATCGGACAATTCTTTGTCTACTTGGTGATATCGATGCTCATGTGCAATGGCAAAGCAAACCTACTCCTGGCCTTTGTCAGTGACACTGGGGGAGGCTGTCTCGAACCTCTGAGGCCTCGTTCCGTGCTGAAAAGCAGAACTCCACGAGGGGATACTTGCAGGCCTTGGAACCAGAGATTATTGGAGATTGTTTATTATTTTTTTAATCTGCCTTGCAGATTGTTATACTGAAGTCATATTTGGCCTTGTTTTGTTTTTGATGAGGCAGACAATGTCAATTACAGTGATTGTCATGCTCTGTCATTAACTATGTCTCAATTGGCATGATAGTTCCCAAATGAGAATAAGGTAAATCCAGTACACTTCGCTGTTTTTGTCAGATGCCCATTAGTGAGTTCTAACTTATGCACAACAGAATGAGCCACTGTCGGGTCCTGCGGCATTCTCACAATCCCGTCATGTTTGAGTCCACTGGGGCAGCCACCGTGTCAACACATCATTGAGGGGCTTCCTCTTTTTCGCTGACCTTCTAACTTTACCAAACATGGTGTCCTTCTCTAGGGACTGGTCCCTCCTGAGAACATGTCCAAACTAAGGGAGACACTGAGCTTTACTATCACTAAAACATGATATTCAAGCACCGGATCCAACCAATAGTATTTTCCATCACCTCATACTTTACCCATCACCTTATTCCATACTTTCTATCACCTCATAAGCGAAGAAAGACAGAAGAAGAATCGGTGCCTCTGTATTATGGTGCTTACAAAGAATATTGAATGAATCAGGGACTTCCCTGAGAAAGAGCAAATCTGTGTTGAATGACGTATAATAGCCAGAATGCACCTTAGAAGCAAGGATGACAAGACTTTGTTTCACGTGCGCTGGACATGTTATCAGGTGGGACCAGTCCCTGGGAAAGACATCATGACTGGCAAAGTAGAGGGTCAGAAAAAAAGAGGAAGACCCTCAAGGAGATGAATTGACACAAAGGCTGCAGCACTGGACTCAAATAGAGCAACAAATACAGGACCAGGCAACGTTTCGTTCCATTGTACATAGGATTGCTGTGTGTCAAAACCGACTTAACAACACACATCACTGTTTGCCTGTAACTGTCTGTGCCCTATGATGTGTGACAAAGAATCGAGGTTCTTTGTCTCTATATATGTATGTATGTGAGTGTGAATATATATATACATATGTGTTATACATATATGTAAATGTATATGTGAATATGTATAGTTACATATTCAAAAGGGCTTCAAATGTTTATGGAAAAATTCCATTATATTTTAATTACTAAATGTACTATGTGTATATTAAAAACAACAACAACATTATATTCAAGATACAATGGAGTTTTGGGGAGGAAGTGTAGGAGTATGCCCACAAATATATAAGAGTTTGAAAGAGGCTATTTGTACATGGGTATCTATCTACCTTTACTCCAAACGTAAGTATGAATGTGGTGGAACACACAGTGAACAAAAATGATGAAAACGTCTCAGGTATTATCAAACATCATAAGGCAATAAGTTGTTGGGCCTGGGGTCTCCAGACTACAGTTTCAGGGGACACCATGGTCAACTGGCATGACATAGTCCACAAAGATAATGTTCTACATTCTACTTTGGTGAGTAGCATCTGGGATCTTAAAAGCTCATGAGCAGCCATCTAAGGTGCAACTGTTGGTCTCTCGCTGTGTGGAAGAAAGAAGAGTGATGGGGACAGAAGACGTTTGCATTTGATTAGTCCAATGGACGAATGGAGCATAGGAACATAAATCTCCATGACTCTGAGACCAGAGGAACTAAATGCTGCTGGCTACCACTAACAACTGTTCTGAGAGGGATCACATTAGAGGGTCCTGGATAAAGTGGGAGAAAATGTGGAACAAAACTCAAAATTATTAAAAAAGACGAGGCTTACTGGTCAGAAAGAGACTGGAGGAACCTGAGACCATGGCCATCAGCCCCCTTCAGGTCTGGAAAGGAGCTCAGCCTCGTGGTCCCATTTTCAGCCCAGCAGTAGATAGATGTATAGGGGGGCAACCACACTAGTAAGGTGTGCTCACCATGGAATGGCCAATCATTCAAGATCAAAAGGTCAACATTTACTTAAAAGCAAAAGTTGAGAAGGGCTAGGGAAGTGGGTGGAATGGAAATAAGAACCCCAGGGAGGAAGTGGGATAACTGTTGTTCCATGGAGGGGTTTTAATCATTGAGATGAAACAAAGGGTAGGACTTGTTGAATGTAAAACCGAAGATGTCTGTAAACCTTCACTCAATTTATTTAAAAAAAAAAAAAAAAACAATGGAGTACAAGGTTGTGGTACTTGGGCAATGTTTTTTTTTCACAATGTGGTGAGAGCTCAGGGGTATAGCATGGAAGCCAAACTGTGAGCAGACCTATGGATTACACATGAAATCATTTTATGGAGGTTTCATGGGTTTGAAAAAATCACAAACGGTAGTACCTACAGGAAACCCTGTGTACATTTAAAGAAACTATACTTACCATCTTGATTTCCTTTCCCAAATGAGCATGTTTTAAGGAAATTTCCCACCAAGGCACATGAACACAGATTCAAGTCCCAGTTTTACATTAAAATAACTTCCAGACCTTCAGCTGATTTTCAGAGCATAGAGGCAAAACAGCTCGTGTCCTTGCCTGTGCTGTCTATGGTACCCTAACTAACATTCATCATATCCCCTTCTATAAGTCTGAATGCATGTCCATTTGGCAGGTGACCATATTTCTGCCTTCACTGGAAACTCTAGATCTTATTGATAGAAAATGGTTTCTGTAATGTGTCACAAGAAATGACCCAAATCTTGGACATAGGGTAAAACCAATGTCAAGTAAGAGCAAAGACCACTAAGGGAAAGTCATTTGTTCAAGTCACTGTGTTTGGTCTGGCAGGAATGTGACTGTTGAGTGAAATGAAAACCGCAAAGGTTACCATTGGTTACCACATAGGACAATTGTTGCTGTTGTTAAGTGCGGTCAAGTTGGCTTTGATTCATAGCTACCCTATGTGGGGTTTCTGAGGCTTTTCATTTTTACAGGAGCAGAAAGCCTCATCTTTCTCCCACAGAGCTGCTGGTGGGCTCAAACCACGGATCTTGTGGTTCTCAGTTCATTGTTTACTGTATGGAGCCACTGTGCTCACCATGTAGGGCAGAAGTCTTTTTTATTTTTTGTTAATAGATCCCAGCAACTTCATGTCATATTTCTTACTTAAATTGCTTATAAATATTCAGTTTTTCTCAATATTTCACTGATTCCTTCATGACTTACTGAACTGATTTATGTCTTTGCTATGTTTCCCTTTAACATTTGAACAAGGGTTATGAGTTTACCTTTTGAAAATTACACTCTAGACCCATTGCCAGTGAGTTGATTTGGAGTCATGGAGACCATCTGTGTTGCAGACTAGAACTGATGTTTACGGTTTTCTTGGCTTAGTCTTTTTGGGAATAGTTTGACAGGTCTTCCTTCCAATGAACTGCCAGGTGGGTTTGAGTTGCCAATGTTTGGGCTAGCAGATGATTATACATTTTGGGAAGGAGGCCAGTTCTCAGGTAATTCTATTAGTGATGTGTCATAGACATCGTTTTGTGAAAACAGAACTGTGTTATCTTCAAGGCTATTTGATAGCCCTTTTTACTGAAATAATATGCTTTCTGTAATGACATCTGATTGGTGGCCATTGAGTGTGTTTTCTTTGGTTGCTATTTAATGCCTTAATGACCATCCTGGAAGGACAGTTTATAACAGTAATTAAAAGCACAGGTTCAAAGTCAGACTGCTTGATTTGAAATTTCAGCTCAATCTCTAATCAGTGACATAACTTTGACCAGGGCACTTGAGCTCCCTGTGCTTCCTGTGTAAAACCAGGAGAGTAATAGGAGCAGCCGCACAGGGTTGCTGTTACCCACCCGATGTAGTAGCTAATCTGTGGAAAGCACTTAGATTGCTGTTAAGCCACTCCTAAGTGCTCTGTAAATGTTTGCCGTCACTGTATTTACTTTTACATGTGTGCTTTGGGTTAAACCTCTAGGATGGGCTAGATGCCTAGAAGACTGTACATGTACACTTCAGATCCTAATACAGTTTGCAAAATACCCTCCACAATACTTATACCAGTGGTTTCCACGTCGTTTAAAAATAGTAATCCTTGTCTGCAGGAATGAGATCCAGAAACGTGCTGCCAATTTGACCAAGCTGACTTTACTGTGGGCACCAGCAGTCCTGGTGGTGGAGTGATTAAGTGCTTGGCTAACAACCAAAAGGTCGGCAGTTCAAACACACCTACTGCTTGGTTTGGTGGACAGGTGGACTGAGGAAACATCAACCTTATAGAACTGCAGGAAGGACACAGGGAATTCTACAGCTGGTAAGAATGTCCTTCTAAGATGGAAACACAATGAAGACATGCTAGAAAAGAATGGCGTTCCAGTGTGGTGCTATAGGATAAGCACTGGACGACTCACCACAAGGTTGATGGTTCAAATCCACCGTCACTCCTCAGAAACCCTATACACGGTCACTATGAGTTGGAGCCAATTTGATGGCATTTAATAACAACCAAGAAAACAATGCAAAAGCATGACTAGCAGAACTATGAAAAAAGCAACACTTAACAGTAATTTAGGTAGAAGCAATGAGATACCAGATGAAAGATAGAGTTCTAGAAAGAAATAAAGTACAACTGAAAGTGGAGCTATTTGGTTACCCAAAAATGAGCATTCAGTATGGGACAGTGAAAAGCAGTCCTGTGGGCTTGAGCCTCCAACTTTTGGGTTAACAGTGGAATGTGCTAACCATTAGTGCCACCCAGGGACTCCTGCCCATATATTAGAATTTTTCAGTTTCACAAATGATGTCATTCCTCCCCAAACTGATCTATATAGATTCAGTCTAATTCCAATAAACGGTCCAGAGTTATAGAAAATGAAAGCTGATTTCAAAAGCTTTATGAAAATACAAAGGGCCCCAAATCTCCAAGATAATCTTCAAGAAGAACCCTGTCGGAGGATTTTCACTACCTGATGTCAAGACTTATTGCAAAGCAACAGTACATATGCAGCTAGATGAAGAGACAAGCAGACTACTGGAAAAGAGAAGACAATGTGTGTGTGTGTGAGTGTGTGCACACCCGTGCACAACGCGTCACCTGACGTATGGCAAAGTGGATGCTTCTGTAAGTAGGGAAAAGATCATCTTGTCCATAAATGCTGTTGGGTAAATTGAGTATTCACTGCAGGTGTAAATAAGAAAGATGAAATATTAAAACTTATTGAATACAACAAGGAGAGTATCTTCATGACCTTGTGGTAGCCAAAATTATCTAAATCAGACTCTCATGGCCCAATTTTCAGCCAAGCAGTAGGTAGGTATATAGGGGTACAGCAAGATGGGATCGTCAATCATTCAAAATCAAAAGGGGCGCATTTACCTAAGGACAAAGCTGAGACGGGATGGGAAGGAGGGAGAACTGGAAATAAGAACCACAGAGGAGACACGGGCTACCTGTTGTTGCAGGGAAGGGATTACAACCTTTGAGATGAAATGAAGTGGAGGATTTGTTGAAAGTATAAAATATATATTGATGTTATTAAGTGCCATCAAGTCAGTTCAGACCCATAGTGATACTGTATAGGGTTTTCGAGGAGCAGCTGGTGAGCTTGAACCTCCAACCTTGCAGTTCCAAGTGACTTTGCAGTCCACGGCACATGACAACAACAACATATGTGTGGTGGTGGTGGTTATGTGCTGTGGAGTCAGTTCCGACTCATAACGACCCTGTATAGGGTTTCTGAGGCTGTAAATCTTTACAGGAGCAGAAAGCCTCATCTTTCTCACATGAAACAGCTGGTAGTTTCCAACTGCTGACCTTGCAGTTCACAGCCTGATTTGTAACCACTACACTACCAGAGCTCCATATATATATATAAAACTGAACAAAAAAAGTTCTAAGCATAGGTAAAGAGTGATAAACTATGCCACACTCCTGGTATGGCATGTAGAATCCACACTGGACTGTAAACCATAGTTGATCACAAATATGTCTTATGACCTGGCAATTTTACTCCTACAGTCAGACTCAACAGTAAAGCACTGTACTGTTGGCATGTAAAAATACGTCCAGTGCAGCATCATTCATGATAACCTCTAACAAGAAACAACATAAATATCTATCGATAATTAAGCACTATGATAAGCACTGGACTGTGAACCACAAGGTCTGTATTTGAACTTGCCAGTTGCTCCTTGGGAGAAATATGAGTCTTTCCGTTCCCTCAAAGAGTTAAGGGCTCAGAAATCCTGTACAGGGTTCCTATAAGTCAGAACTGACTCGAAGACATTTAACAATAACAAAGTGAGGTATAGTCATACATCCACACTCAACATTTATGGAAGCAGCAGTCAAGAAATCAAACAATGTATTTCATTGAGTAAATCTTCTGCAAAAGATGAAAAAGAGCAGGGTTACTTGTCAGAAAGAGACTGGAGGAACTCTGAAACTATGGACCTTGGTCACCCTTTAGATTTGGAACTGAACCCACCCTTGTGGCTCAGTTTTCAGTCCAACGGTAGATCAGTATGTAGTGGGGACAATGATACCAGTGAGGTATGCAAGCCATAGAATCGTCAACCATTCATGATTAAAAGGGCAACATTTGTCTACGGACAAAATTCAGAAGGGTTAGGAAGGAAGAAGGAATGGAAACAAGAACCAAAGGGAGGAAGTGGGATAAGTGATGTTGTATTGTTGTTGCTAAGTGCCATCGAGTCAGTTCTGACTCATAGCGACCCTGTTAAAGGGTTTTCGAGGATCGGCCAGTGAATTTGAACTGCTGACTTTGCAGTTCAAATCGACCTTGCAGTCCAGTGCATTATTCCACAAGAATGTGTGGACACTAGAACTCCTGGGATGTTGTATGATGCTGGTGTGCCGTGGAGTCGTTTCTGACTCATTGTGACCCTGTATAGGGTTTCCAAGGCTGTAAATCTTTACAGGAGAAGAAAGCCTCATCTTTCTCCCGTAGAAAGGCTTGTAGGTTCAAACTGCTGACTTTGAGGTTAGTAGCCCGCTTCGTTACCACTATGCTACCAGAGCTCCCTAGTGATGTTATATGTTGTTGTTAGGT
>NW_006408562.1:13349086-13361864 GCF_000296735.1 Chrysochloris asiatica | reverse complement strand
TTGGACATGTTATCAGGAGGGACCAGTCCTTAGAGAAGGCCATCATGCTTGGTCAAGTAGAGGGTCAGTGAAAAAGAGGAAGACCCTGAATGACATGGGTTGACACCGTGCCTGCAAGAATGGGTTCAAACATAGCAACAATTATGAGGATGGCACAGGACTGATGGGGGTGGTTATGTGCCGTGGAGTCGGTTGTGACTCATAGCGACCCTGTACAGGGTTTCTGAGGCTGTAAATCTTTACGGGAGCAGAAAGCCTCATCTTTTTCCTGCGGAACAGCTGGTAGTTTCGAACAGCTGACCTTAAGGTTTGCAGACCGATTTATAACCACCATGCTACCAGAGCTCCTTGGCACAGGACTGGGCAGTGTTTAATTCTTTGTTTCACTATGAGTTCGAACCAACTGGAGGACATCTAACAACAATGACATAGTCATGTAATTGACTACAACGACCTAGTGACTATCCCAAATAACGCATGAAAGAAGTTCCACATAGAATGCATCCCAATTGATTGCGTTTATGTGACATGCCTTAATCTATGGTGCCAGAGATGTGGGGAGATGCAGAGTGGAGGGCTGGAAAAGACTGCTGAAGTATTGGCCATGTTCAATAACCTAATCTGAGAAGTGGTTAATGAGTGTGTTTCTTCATTGAACATTAATGGAACTTTACTATTATAATTTGTGAACTTTTTTATGTGAGCTACATATCAGTTTAAAAGTTTTTTTCAAAAAGGAGTCTATAAAAGTCCCTCTTATTTTGAAGGTGGAAAATGTAGGAATAGGCCGAGATGTCTAAGTCTCTATCTCTCCTTAACCTCTAGGCTCATCTCATCCTCTGACACCCAAGGACCAGGTACCAGCTTCTCTATTTATGAAAGTTTCAAGTCCATTATGAACTGGAGGACTGTCTTCTGTCTTACTGGCTACCACATCATCCCATGTCTTAATGAAATGTACAAGAGCAGCCAGTGTCATAGCTTCAGATACTCTTGCCTGGAGTCTTCCATTTTTCCAAAGCACCGACTTCTCCAAGACACCCAAGCAACATGCTATGGACTCGCAGTCCCATGGTCCCTTCTTACCCACCACCACACCTGCCACCCTCGACTCTTGGAGTTTTGTAAAGGAGCCTTTTGGGGGGACTCCTGGTGTGGTATTGTGGGATAAAGACTGGACTGCTAACCACAGTTGATAGTTTAAGTCCAACAACCACTCATCAGAAACCCTAGGCATTGTCCCTATGAGTCAGAACCAACTTGATGGCACTTAACAACAAGGATCTTTTATGGGGTGGGGTGGGGAGGGGTTCTTGCTGCTCTTAGTTGCTGTCAAGTCGATTGTGACTCAGGACGACCCCTGTGTGCAGAGTAAAGCTGCTCCACGTGACCTTTCAGGCCTGTTTCCTGAGGTGCTCCTGGATGGATTCGAACCAGGCACCTTCCAGCTAGTAGGTGAGTGCTTATCCACTTGCATCATGCTATTCTTGCAGATTTTGAAGGTCAAAACTGAACATCTGTGCTTCCATGAATTTGTTGTGGGATGACATATTCTATGAAGCTTTTCACAAATTAAAGTTGATTCCCACAAGGAAAACAAAATAAAGTTGGGGGAAAAAAAGTTTGATGTATGACCTAGTCTGGTCGTCTATGGTGAATACAATATTCAGACCAACAGTGAATTTTGTCAAATTTGATTCAAGAAAGTGCAAAAAAAGGAACCGAGGAAAAACAGACTTGCCAACAGAGGACAGATGATACCCATCTCAATCCAGCCAGCATTATTGGGCACTGTAGGTACCGAGCTGGGAACTGCAGACAACACAGAGGAGGAGAAAATGAATGTTCCCCTCTATGAACGTACAGACATTATTGTTCTCTTCATGGAGTCGGTTCTGACCCACAGTGACCCTGTACAGGGTTTCCAAGGCTGTAAATCTTTATGGGAGCAGAAAGCCTCATCATTCTCCCACAGAACTGCTGGTAGTTTTGAACTGCTGACATTAAGGTTCGCAGCCCGATTCGTAACCACTATGCTAACAGTGGTGGTGGTGGTGGTGGTGACGATGTGCCATGGAATCAGTTCTGACTCATAGCGACCCAGTACAGGGTTTCTGAGGCTGTAAATCTTTACGGGAGCAGAAAGCCTCATCTTTCTTCCACAGAACAACTGACAGTTTCGAACTGCTGACCTTGTGGTTCTCAGCCCAATTCGTAACCACTACGCTACAGTTAACAGCCATAAAAACCTGGTGCAGCAGTTTCACTTTGCATACGCGGGGTTGCCACGAGTCAGACCTCTGACCTTGACATCCTTCTGGGGCGCTCACCAACTTTGACTCTGAGCATCTGTGGGCTGTCCCACAGCTCTGCCCAGCTCCCAGACTTGGCTTTAGTGCACATTGCAGCAGCTGACTCACCCCATTTACACATCCTATGGAAAATGTCCCCCAATTGTGGCTTTACAGACAACACTGGGAAAGATAAAACATTGACCTATAAATGTTTGTTGTTAGGAAAATGGCCAGTGAGTAAGTGCTAGGCTGCTAATGGTTCAAACCCACAATCTTCTCCCATAAAGATTTCAACCTTGTGATTTCCCAGTAGGTGCACACATAGACACACAGGATGAGTGGGTGTGGGAGAGAGAGTGGTTGAATACCTGCTAATATACATTGTTGTTGTTGTTGAGTACCGTAGAGTAGGTTCCGACTCATAGTGACCCTGCACAGGGTTTCCAAGGCTGTAAATCTTTATGGGAGCAGAAAGCCTCATCTTTCTCCTGCGGAACTGCTGGTAGTTTCAAACTGCTGAGTTTCAGGTTAGCAGCCCGATTCGTAACCACTACGCTACCAGAGCTCCTTTGCTAATATACATACATTTATGTAAATACATACACACACACACACATATATATATGTAAACACAATTCAGGAACTTTTCATCTCCAGATCTCAGCCCAGGGCACAGGATAAAGTTTGTTGTTGCTAAGTGCCATTGAGTTGGTTCTGACCCATAGTGACCCTGTATAAGGTTTTTGAGGAGCAGCTGGTGAGCTTGAATCACTGGCCTTGTGCTTCAAACCAACCTTGCAGTCCAGCACATTAACCCATAACGCCATATCAGGACTCCTGGTAGGTACAGTTTGTATCAGAATCAACTTTCTTCCTCATATTCAGTCAGGCAATTTGAGGTTTTGTGTTGTTTAAAAAGTAGCCAGATAGCTTGAAAAAACATACCAAAAAGTGTTTTAGTCCAAAGCCAGAATATAGTTTTGTATGAGCTGCACATAATTTAATATTTGAGAAGCTTTTCAACATTCATCAACTCCAGTCAAAACTAAAACAATACTCAGGGGAAAAAAAATGAGTGTGCAAATAAGACCTCATGTCTATATAATTATCTGCAGATCAAACAATGTAGAGACAATGAAACAGAGCAGTATTATAACACATTCAAGCTTAAAACAAGGCTGCAATCACTCACTATTCATTAAAATTTTAAATACTTACTAACGTAGCAACAACAAAAAGTCTGGCTAATTTTACTCTTAATAAATTTGGAATGATTGGTTTATAAGTCAAAAGATCTAAAATCAGTGCTCTCAGTTGATTAATTTAGGGCTTCACAAGTGAAGTATAATTGATGTTTTAATCGGTTCTAGTCCTCTTTCTCCCATGATCACAGATAAGATACAGTGTTCAATGTTTAAGCCTTTAAAGACTAAGAAAAATGCACCCACATAGATATAGAAAGAATATCACTGGGGCTTTGCCTCCCTCTTCTGCTAACAGAACACATTTTTGTTTTGGACACCTGCCACTCCCCACTCCAATCCTAACCCTAATCCTCATGGCCAATCACAGCGCTAGCTCACACCAGCTGCACGTGACCCACTGGGTCCAACCACAGTTCTCTGTGACTGTTGGTAGAGGACTTGGTACAGGAATGGGCTCTTGTGCAGGTTAGGCTAATAAACTACCTTTCCTGAAACGACCCACCCTGGAGTCCTTTAAGGGTGCTGACTGCTGTCAGGTTGGCTTAATCATGGCCACCATACCATACGGGTCACAAACAAAATGCTGCCCTGTCGTGTATCGTCTCCAAGATCTCGGATACACTGGAACCCAGTGTTGAGGACATTGTGCCCATCCATCCCATTTTCACTCACTTCACTAACCACGGTGTCCTTTTCTAGGCCTTAGTCTTTCCTGATGATACACACAAAGTAAACACACCAGAGTTCTGCCGCTCTCGCTTCTCGGGAGTATTCTGTACTTCTAAAACCCATCTCTTCGTTCTTTTGGCAGTCCGTGCATATTCAGTACTCTTTGTCAGTGGTACAGTCCAAATGAATCCATTCTTCTTCTGTGTCCCTCTTTCACTGTCCAGCTCTTGCATGCATATGAGGTGACTGGAAAGATCCTGATGGTTAGGCACACCACAGTCACCGAAGTGACGTCTTTGTTTTTTAAAACTTCAAAGAGGTCTTTTGCAGCAGATTCTAATAATGCAAATATGCCATTTGATTTCCTGGCTGCAGCTTCCAGGAAAGAATTTCAGCCCAGTGCTTCCTGGGCGACAGGTAGTCTGAGGGTAGAAAAACCCTGTGGGAACCAAGTAGGACCTCCCTTGACTTCACAAGGGGGAAAGAGAATCGAACTCAAAACCAGCGCAAGGCCGATTCCTATAAAGCACAGGTCAGACTTGCTTCCAGCCTACAACCTTCTTTCCCCGATTCTGACACCAAACATCCTTCCCACAGCATGCTCTGCTTCACATCTGGGATCAATAATCCATTGCAAGGGTCACCCTGAACTCATGACAATACTCCTGATTACGTGGTTTATTAGGGAAGTGAACAGGGTACAATTAAGGATCAGCAACAACTCAGGACCCAGTATTTCTTCAGTCAGGACACCTCTTGTCTGCCATACTGCAGGCACTCCTCACTCTTATCTTCAGCCAATCAGCCATGTGGTTCCTTGGCCTCTGCCTCGGCAGTTGCTTTGTCTCTCCATGCCTCCACCTGTTTTTCTAGCTAGGGATCTTACGCTCTGCTCATGCTCTTCCTTCTGGATGGTTCTGGGATCTTCCATTCTTGCTTCTGAGATGATGACTCTTTTAAAACCTAGCTGGAGGGCAAAAATAACCAATCCCAGCCTTCGAGTCCTGTATACCTTCTTTGCGTGGTACCACCCAATCACTTGATGAGAATTAAGAAGACTTTGGGTAGAAAAACCAAGTACCACAGAAGGCTTGGTTCTACCAAGCAGAAAGCGGCAGGAACTAGCATGTAGAGACATCTCAGAGAGAGCTACATGCTAGGACCCTCTGCCCTTCTCACACCGTGCTGCTCAGAGCCAATACATTTTCCTTTTAGCTGAGGCAAACATGTGTTGGGTTTCTGTTATTTCCATGTCAGGAGTCCTAACGAATGCAGATCTTAACCACTGGATGTTTTGTTGGTATTGTTCACTGTCTTCAAGTCAGCTCTGATTCACAGTGTCCCCATGCACAACAGAGACACACTGCTCAGTCCCACTGTATCTTCATAATCATTGGTGAGCAGGAGCCCCTGCAACAGCTACTGTATAGTCTGAGGGCGTTTGAACCTAGGCTCATCTTCCAGCATTATAATGGACAATATTGTGTTGAAATCCATGGGGTTTTCATTGGTCAATTTTTGGACACAGATCGCCAGGCCTTTCTTCCTCATCTTAGTCTGGAAGTTTCACCAAAACCTGTCTACCAAGGGTGACCCTGCAGGTATGTGAAATCCTAGTGCAGGGTCTTAGCAACATGGAAGCCACCACAGTACGGCATGCTGACAGTTGAGTGGAGGACCCAGTGTTTAGGCAGATTTGATATGGTGAGCTTCTTGGGTCATCTTATCCCTCTTCCCTGGGTTTGCCTCCATAGGCCAGAGGGCAGCTCCTAGGGCCCCGTTTCTGCTCTGTGACCCTGCTCTCTGCCAAGGTTCACTGGTCCAAGGGCACTGGCCCAAATCAGTCTCCATCTCTGGATATTAGTTTTGATCTGAGTGGGAAAGAGTTGTTGGCAACTGAGTTACATAAATTGTTGTTGTTAAGTGCCGTGGAGTCAGTTCCAACTCATAGCGACCCTGTACAGGCTTTCCGAGGCTGTTAATCTTTACGGGAGCAGAAAGCATCATCTTTTTCCTGCGGAACAGCTGGTAGTTTCGAACTGCTGACCTTGCGGTTCACAGCCCGATTCGTAACCACTACGCTACCAGAGCCCCTTGAGTTACATAAATAGTAGCACTGTAAACGGGCTCCTCAGAGCTGCCCTGGCTCTGGCCCCTCCTAAGGCTGAATTGTTGGACCCCACCTTGAATTCCTTGAGCTTTCCAAGTCATATCAGTCCTTTCTCCCTCCTATTTCTTTTTATATCCTCTTGAGCTGACTACACTGGTTAATTTAATTCTCCAAAACAAGAGAACATGAAATTAAAAAATTGTGTATTTTAAATCATTACATCAATTAGGATGCTTTTAACCTTGCAAATACAAGACCTCAATAAATACTGGTGTGAGTAATGAGAAACTGTATTTCACCTCAGGCAGCAAGTCCAGCGGTTGGATGGCCTTTAAGTGTGGTACAAGCAGCTGCAGGATGTCCTCGGGGCTCTGATGTTGTCATCCCTATGTTGACATTAATGATGCTGACTTCTCTCAGGCTGACTCACCTAGGGTCCCCAAATAACTCACAACTGGGTCTTTGGCTGAGGGCATTCAGTTCAGGAGGAGATGGAGACTTCTCTCGTTTTCTGGGAACAGCTGAAGTTGGGCCAACAGAGGGGGTCGGTCTTTCCTGGACCACTCACAATCTCCAGGGCACTTGTGCATGGACAGTTCTAATTCTGGCTTTACACAGAATCCCCTGGAGCCTTTTAAAACATTGCTGGAGGTGGGTGCTGGGCAGAGTATGTTTTAAAAACTCCCTGGTTAATTGTAATGTGCAGTCAGGGTTGGGAGCCACTGACTGCACTGATGATGAGGATTTAGAACTGAGGGTCTGTTAGAAGGAAGGTGGGAAGGAACGCCACGGTGCTCACAACTACCACGCAGTGCTAATCACACATGGCTGAAGCTCACAGTCTCTGAGTGGTGCAGATAGTAATCGTGCCTGACTGCTAACAGAAAAGCTGGTGCTTCGAATCTACCCAGAAGCACCTTAGAAGAAAGCCTTGGTGATCTACTTCTGAAAAACCAGCCCTTAGAAACCCAATGAGCACAGCTGTGCTCTGACACATGACACACAGCTACGAGTCAGAGCTGGAAACAAGTGTGCTGCTTGCAGCACTTAGGTGTGTCCGCCTGGTAACTCCCGGTGCCTGCGGAGGATGAGACATTCATGGAGAGAAAACATTTGCCCATCGCACTATTAGGAAGTCCCTCCATGTCAGATGTGAATGGCATGCTGTGGATGTCACGGCTTCGTGACCAGTTTCAGCTAGACTCCTGGGCTGTGAGACACTGCCTGCCTGGTGTGTCGCCATCCTTGCCAAACCAGCTCTGGCTGCACCTCAGGGAAGGGTGCGTTATCCAACCTTAGCTCTTCCTGTCCTCCCACACTCTTTATATTTCTCAAATCCATTCTCACACCATGACTGGAGTTTCACTTCCAAACCAGACCCAGGACTGCCCCAGATCTATAGAATAGAGTTCAAATCTCTTAGCAAGGCCAAGGAAAAGACTTTTGTCAATTATTCTGGCCAGGAGTGCCTCTGTGGTACAAACAGTTAGCACTTGACTACTAAGTGGAAGGTTATTAGTTTGAACTCATCCTGAGACACTTCAGATAAAAGGCCTTGGCGATCAGCTTCTGAAAGGTCACAGTCACTGAAAATTCTATGGAGCCGTTCGACCCTGAGCACATGGGGTGCCAATGAGTTGGAATCAAGTTGACAGCAGCTAGCTCTGGTTATTTATTATTCTGGCTGCAAATCCAGCCGTGTGCTCTGTAGTTCCAGGGTCTCTCTCTCCTCTGCACACTGCATATGTTACCCCAGCTACCCTGTCTTCCTAGCCTGCCAGCAATGGTTGCTGCTGGTGTACCGCTGAGTCACTTCCAACTCAGAGTGACCCTGCATTAGGTTTCTGAGGCTATAAATCTTTATGGGAGCAGAGAGCTTATGGGAGCAGAGAGCCTCATCTTTCTCTCTTGGAGCATCTGGTAGATTTGAACTTTGACCTTGTGGTTAGCAGCCTAGCTGGTAATCCACTACGCTACCAGAGTTTCTTGCCAGAAGTGGTCCCCTCAGGTGAAGGAGTTTGAAGAGAAATGGCTTTCTTTTTTGACTTCTTATTGTTTGAAAAAAAAAAGTGAGTATTTACAACTTAAGGAATTAAGTGTATGTGTGCACACACAGAGACATTTAAAAAGTCAGCTCATACGTGAGGCCTTCCCAGATTCAGTGAAGCTTCCTCACACTCTCATAGCCTCATGCATTCTAACAGCACTCATCACATCGGCTACGGTGGTCCTCCTCTGTAGCCGCATCATCACTTCACATGCAGTCAGGCATCAGTTTCTGTAGGGTCTGCATCCAAGGGTTCAACCAACTCTGAAATGTATTTGAAAAAACTAATTCCAGAAAGTAAAGCTTGAGTTTGCTGTGAGTGGAGCATTAAGCTGAATCCACAGGCTTGAAGTGATGTGCACACATGACCTGTGGTGGCCCCACCACCCACAGATTCTCAGTCTCAAGCCAGCACCCAAGGAGTTCTGGTAGCGTATTGGTTATGAATGAATGAGGCTGCGAACCTCAAGGTCAGCAGTTCGAAACTACCAGCTGTTTCGTGGGAGAAAGATGAGGCTTTCTGCTCCCATAAAGATTTACAGCTGCGGAAACCCTGTACAGGGTCACTGTGAGACGGAACCGACTCTGTCACATAACTACCACCATCCTCAGCACCCACTGTCTGAACACTGCCTCCAGTCTTATTCCTGTGTGGTTTGTGTTGGGTGCATCTGGCTTCTGTGAAAAAATAAAAATAAAAAAATTGGCTTCTAAAGAGCAATTAAGTGGTTCAAGCAATCACTCAAAGGCTAAAAGGGAACACGAAGTGCTTCTTAGCTAGCACATACATTGTATTACGTATTACCAGTAATGTAGAGATATCAGGGGGTGTGCTACGTTATATGCAAGCGCTATGGCATTTTGTGGACTCCTGGTGTGGCACTGTGACTGCAAACCACAAGGTCAGCAGTTCAAACCCACCAGCTGGTTCTCAGAAACCCTCTACAGGGTCACTATGAGTTGGTATCAACTCATGCCATTTTACGAAAGAGACTTCACAGTCATGGGAGTGGCGTTCTGGATCCAATCTCCGGGGGATACCCAGGGATCATTGTAATCACAGTTTATTATCTGACTCCTTCTTAGATACTGAGACTCAGAGGGTGGGGTAGGGCTGTATTCACCCAAGTACCTCCTGGATCTAACACCAAGCCTGGGTCCCATAGGAACTTTATATATATATACACACACACACACACACACATATATATATATATATATATATATCATTGAGTTTTTGATGAAAGCTTACACAGCATATTAGGTTCCCTTTTGACAATTTCCACACAAATTGTTCAGTGACAATTTATCACACCGTGTCAATATTCTCTTTGGGTCTGTTTGTTCCGTTTTCATTACTCTAGTCTCCCTGCCCCTTTCTCTTCTCATCTTTGCTTCACAGTCATTGTTGACCTTTTGGTCACAGACAGATAGCTGAGGTAGAACACTGATGCCATAGGTAATAACTTTTATTTTGTGTGCCTCTCTGCTCTTTCCCTAAAAGGTGGTCTCAGGGGATAGGCTGAGTTCTAGATGCAAAGAGTTTCTTAAGAGAGTCCTTGTAGGTGCTTTTCAAGTCGCTGTTGAATGAAGAATGCTTTATCAATCCGTAATTTAGCCATATCTTACTAGTTAAACCAGCTCTTCCCTTCTGCTAACTAGAATTATGCACAACTATGCCCTGGGCCACACCTCTGGTCCTATAGCCTAAGTCAGTCTCTATGAAATAGAATACGAGTTTGAAAGAAGCCTTGGTCCCAGCGGACCGAGATGGCGGTGGAAGGAGGGACATTGTCCCTATAAACATAAACAGAAAGCACTCGAAATTTGTTTGGGGAAGAGCTGCCTCCTTAAAGTTACAGTTGACCATGATGACATGAATGGAGTAAACATTTCTGGACTTTCATTTGCTGGTAGGGCTTAACTCAAACTGAGAAGAATGAGTATTTTGGAACACTAAATTGTGCTCATAAGGAACCTGTACATAGACCAAAAGGCAGTTGTTCGAACAACATGGTTTAAAATAGGAAAGGTGTATACCAGGGTTGTATACTTTCAGCAGACTTATATATGCTGAGCAAATAATCCAAGAAGCTGGGTTACATGAAGAAAAACATGGCATCAGGATTGGAGGAAGACTCATTAACAACCTGCAATATGCAGATGATACAATCTTGCTTGCTGAAAGTGAAGAGGGCTTAAAATCCTTACTGATGAAGATCAAAGACCACAGCCTTGGGTATGAGTTGCACATTAATTTACAGAAAACAAAACCCCTCACTACTGGATCAATAAATGACATTAAGATAAATAGAGGAGAGATTGAAGTTGCCAAAGAGTTTATTTTGCTCAGATCAACCATCAACACTTATGGAAGCAACAGTCAAGAAATCAAACGACATATTGCATTACGTAAATTTGCTTTATGAGACCTTTTTAAAGTGTTGAAGAGCAAAGATGTCAGCTTGAGGATGAAGGTGCGCCTGACCCAAGTCATGGTCTTTTCAATAGCCTCATATGCATGTGAAAGTTGGACAATGAATAAGGAAGACCGTAGAAAAATGGATGCATTTGAGTTATGGTGTTGGAGGAGAATATTGAAAGTGCCATAAATAACCCAATCTGTGTTGTAAGAAGTATAGCCTGAATGCTCCTTGGAAGCCAGCAAGTCTCTCATACTTTGTATATATTATCAGGAGTGACCAGTCCCTGGAGAAGGACATCATGCTTAGTAAAGTGGAGGGTCGGCGAAAGAGAGGAAGACCCTCCCTGCCCCCAACGAGATGGATTGGCACAGTGGCAGCAGCAGTGATGGTGAAGTTGGTGTTTTGTCCTATTGTGCATAAGGTCGCCATGAGTCAGTACTGACTCAAGAGCACACAATAACAACAACAACAACAACAACAACAAGGTGTGGCTGGTGGGTGTGAACCGCCAACCTTGTGGTCAGCAGTCCAGTAATTCCCATTCCTCTTTATAACATAGACAAAGTCCCACCATCCACGATTTGAAGGGTGAGTCAAATAAGGAGAAGTCACTTGCCCCAAATCTTCTCTTTATTTAAAATTTTGATATTTTGCACTCAGTGGATTTTTCTTGCGTTAATTTTGGTCTTTTAAAACATTGCCGTAAGCTATTTATCTTGGGTTCTGAGATTTCTGGACCCCCTTAAATATTGCATCTCATTGCCTCACCCTAGTCCCAGGCCAGACTCCAGAACCTTCTGTGAGGTTAGAATTTGCTTTCATCATATTGCTCTGTGAGGTGCAACCAGAAGGCCTCTTTCTCTTGGGTCTACCTCCTCTCAGTTCTTTTACCTCTCCTCATTCTGACAAATTCTCTCGCTGAATCTGTTCACCTCTCCCATGCCTCCACCCTTCTCATGAAAACCAACCCTCAGATCTGGGAGGCCAGGGGAGAGTGGCTTTTCTCTTGCAGGTCTTTTGCTAATGTCATTTGTGAGCTTCATGGTTGAGAAAACACAATTAGCAAGGCTTATTTCTTGGTGAAGCAATCTCTCTCATTGCAATTATGATGATAAATGGGGCCGCTGTGGTCAACCAGACCAGCCTTATGCTCTGGAACTCCGAGGCAGCTCACCGAAGCACAAGGAAATAGACTCTGAAATCAGTTTAACTGTGGTGGCTGGCAGCCCTGGATAAAAACCCTAATATGGTAAACATTAAGATTTTGATTCTTTTTTTTTTTTTTAACGTATTAGGAAAATTTCACCCCCTAATACTGTAAACCACCACTCAGTTGATCATATTGTGGCAGCTTATGTGTTGTTGTGAGGCTGGAAGAAGTTGTTGTTAGGTGTCATCGAGTCAGTCCCAACTACAATGATCCTATGCACAACAGAAAATGCTTCCTGGTCCTGTGCCAGCATCACAATCTTTGCTGCATTTGAGCTCATCCCTGCTGCCACTGTGCCAATTCATCTTATTGGGGGTGTCCCTCTTTTTCTCTGACCCTCCACTTTACCAAACATGAAATCCTTCTCCAGGGACTAGTCCCTCATGACAATATGTCTGAAGTATAAGAGATGAAGTCTGGCCATCAATATTTGAGGTATCAACTTGGTCACCCATGTTGGACAGACTTCAGTGGAGCTCCTAGACTTAGACAGAGTCAGAAGAAGGAGAGGTGGACCACTTCTGAATGGTTAGCCCCTGAAAATCATTAGGGTAGCAGCAGACGATTGTTTGATATAGTGCTGGAAGATGAGCCCCTTGGGTTGGAATGCACTCAAAATACAACTCAGGAAGAGTTGCCTCCTAAAGTAGAACTGACCTTAATGATGTGAATCGAGCAAAACTTTCAAGACCTTAGGTGCTAATGAGGCACAACTCAAAATGGGAAGAAATGACTCTGCAAACATTCAATAATATAAGCAGAACGTGGAATGTATGAAGTACGAATCTAGGAAACTGAAAGTTGTCAAAAATGAAAT
>NW_006408562.1:13328971-13336686 GCF_000296735.1 Chrysochloris asiatica | reverse complement strand
GCAAACTCACCAGCTGCTCCTAGGAAACTCTATACAGGGTTGCTGCGAGCTGGAACCAACTCGATGGCACTTAACAATAACAACATACCTCACAAGAGATTGACTCAAGACATACCTTACACTAACCCTGCTTCATTAATGTAACAGAGATGGCCCATTCCTAAATGGAGTTATAACCACATAGAAGTTAGGGTCCTGAACACAATTTTGGAAGGACATAATGCAATCCCTAACACTATTGTTTGGTTTTACCAAGACTTTGGAGATATTTTTGGTTGAAGGTTTAAAGATGATCTAAAATTACGACTTCAGACACATGTTCTTTCTGATGAATGAATGTTAAATAACAGTGCTCTCTGTAAACAAGAGACATAGTTCGACATTTCTCAAGTCACGTGGAAAATGCAGCCATCTCAGGGTCTTTGGTTCTGTCTCTCTACTATTGTTCATCACAATAGACCCACTATGTGCCAAGCCCTTTCTCTATGAAATCAAGCAGATTTCAGAAGGCAAAAAAGCAATGAGGAAAAATTGTCCAGAGTTCTTTGCAGGCACACACACACGCATCTCTACATATGCTACTACCAATGAGATGGATTGGCACAGTGGCAGCCACAGTGGGCTCAAGAGTAGCAGGGATTGTGACAATGGGCCAAGACCAGGCGGTGTTTCGTTCTGTTGTACATGGAGTCGCTATGGGTCAGAACTGACTCAACAGCACCTAACGACTCCTCATAAGGGGAGCTCAGTGACTCTGTACGATAAGCACTGGACTATGAACCACAAGGTTGGCAGTTCGAGCCCACCAGCCACTCTGCGGGAGAAAGAGGAGGCATTAGTCTCTGCAAACATGCACACACAGCCTTGGAAACCCTATATAGGTTAGCTATGAGTCGGAGCCGACAGGAAGACTCTTAATAGCAAGAACAACTCCTTATAACTCAGAAGTAATTCTGTTTAGGACACACCCTACACTGGTAAGATCTCATTAGCATAACGAAGAATACTGTATTTTCAAATAGAATTACATCCACGTGTATGGTGCTGGTGATTGTGCGCCATCAATCATGATGTCACAGTGACCCTGCAATAGGGTTTTTGAGGCTGTAAATCTTTATGGGAGCAGAAAGCCTCATCTTCCTCCCTGCTGGTAGATTCAAACTGCTGACCTTGTAGTTAGCAGCCCAACTCATAACCTGCTAGGTTGCCATGGCTCCGTATCCACATAATACGGAAGTTAGGATTCCAGCACGTTTTGCAGGGAGACACAATTACATTCAGGTCACCCTCTGAAAGAGCTGGAGAGCACAACTATGGCTTCAGAGAGGCGGGAGACAGAAGAAGGTCAGTATGTGACCAGGAAACTATTGTTGTTGGAATCAGTTCTGGCTCATAGTGACCCTGTATAGAGTTCTCAAGGAGCAGCTAGTGGGTTTGAACCGCCAACCTTGTGGTCAGCAGTCCAGTGCTTATCCTACAGTGCCACACCAGGACTTCCAGGCAACCATGTTATTAAGAGGCTTCAGTTGGTTCTGACTCATAGCAATCGTGTATAGGGTTTCTAAGGAGCAGCTGGTGAGTTTGAACTGCCAACCTTGTAATTCTAGTCGACTTTATGGTCAGTGAATTATCCTGCAGTGCCACGCCAGACAACCGTGAAGGCCCAATTAAAAACTCTGGACATGAAGGTTCAAATGAGTTTACCTGGTTGGCAATACTCGGCATGTACTGTCGCACATTAATACCTGGAAAGTAATCCTGTCCAGGATCTCACGGGGCCACAGCAGCTGGCAGCTCCACATCTGGAACATTCCAAGACTCTGCCCTATCTGAAAATGAGCTTTTCTTGGCTGATTTTAACCAGTATCCTTTCCCTGTAAGAAACCACAACCATGAGTCTAAAAGGTTTCAGGGAGTTCTGTGAGTCCTTCCAGCAAGTGTCAGGTTTAAGGGTGATCTTGGCAAGCCCTGACGTCTGTAGCTGGTGAGGACGCTCCTGCAGTGTGCAGTGAGGAGCAGAAATGTGGAGGGTATGCATTACTGTTGTGCACCGCCATGAAAACTGTGCTGATGAGCGCTTGTGGGCAGAGGTGGGACCGTTTTGTCTGGGAGATCTCTCTGAGAATGTAGAGAGAGGGGGAGTGAGACCCACAGGGCAGGAAGAGAGGAGATCCGTTTTTAAAAGACTTCAAAGTCCTGGTGTGAGAAAAAGACACGATTCATTCTATACAAGTGGAGCAGGAAGTCACATATTTGAAAAAAAAAAAAAATACATTTTAGCTACATGAATTTTGAACAGGTTTATAAAGTAGCAGGAATAGAAACTACATCACTAAGACAGGAAAAAACAGAATGAATGGTATATGGTCCTAGAGGTAACCCTGTGTGTGAAAGTGTTTTTAAATAGAGAAGAACTAAATCACTAGTTCTAACCATGGGGGTACATCTCCTGGGGGGCAGGCTTGCTTAACTCAATAGCTGGTGGTACCACTGGCATCTAGAGGGGAAGAGGCCAGGATGCTAAATGCCCTTTAATGCACAGGACAATGCCAACCTATAGACATTGTTTTGTGTCTAACAAGACTCAGAATGAGATCTATAGCCTATAGGGCACTTTTACTCTGTCTTCTAGGAGCCTGGTGACCCCATACGATAAGCACCGTACTGTGAACCGTAAGGTCTGCCGTTCAAGACCTCCAACCCCTCCTCAGAAGAAAGGTGAGGCTTTCTGCTCCTGCAAAGATTTAAAAACCTCAGAAACCCTAAACAGGTGTTCACTATGCATTGGAAACAACTTGATGGCACTTAACAACAACATGCATAGGAGTCCTGGTGTGGTGCTGCAGAATAAGTACTAGACTGCTAACCACGAGTTCAGCAGTTCAAACCCACTAGCTGACTCAATAGCACTAGTTGGAATCGACTCAATGGAATGGCTTTTTTTTTTTTTTTTTTGTACAACCTTAATGATCCTACTATCCTATTATAAGTTCAAATTAGAATTTTTTTGAAAGTCACTTTTTATTACAAAGCTTTTTTTTTTTTTTTAATTTTGTAAGCAGGTCACATTATCTATGAATTGCATTTCAAGACAGTAACTTTAGTGAAATGTTACAAAATACTTAGAATGTAAAATGAGGAACTATTATAACAAGAAGCCAGACACAAAAGGCTTCATAACATATGATCCAATTATGTAAACTCGCCACAGTAGAGAAATGTGGAGACAGAAAGCACATTAGTGGTTGTCTAGGGCTGGCAGGGTCGCTATGGGTCGGAACCGACTCGATGGCACTTAACAACAACAACAACAAAGGGCTGGCAGTGAGGGGTGGAGAGAGAGGGTGGAGACGGATTGTTAATAAGTAACTTCTAATGATGGTGGTAAAGCCCCAGGCATAGGCTAGAACCTACTGGAGGATCAGCACTGGACTTCAAACCACAAAGTCAGCAGTTCAACCCCACCAGCTGCTCCTCAAAAACCTATATATGAGTCACTATGAATCAGAACTGACTTAAAGGCACTTAACAACAACAATAACAACATACTTTAAATGGGTGAATTTTACTGTATAGGAATTGCATCTCATGTAGTGCTGTAGGGTAAGCACTGGTATACTAACTGAAAGGTTGGTGGTTCAAATGCACCAGCCACTCCTTGGATACCCTACACAGAGTCACTAAGAGTCGGAACTGACTTGACAGCACTTAACAACAACAAAGTGATTTTACAGAGATTTTTTATTAAGTGATCCTAAAACATCTCTGTACAACTGCATTCTTAATATTAAATAATCATCTGTGTTCATAAATGCAGTATTCAAGGTCTTGTTTTCATTTATTTATTCAGTGTTTAAAGTTGCTGTCCTGATACAGTGGTGGGTTACATGGAGAGAGGGGCTGCTAACTGCAAGATCAGTGGTTCGAATCCACCAGCCGCTCCACAGAAGAAAGACGGGGCTTTCAGCTTCCATAAGGAAACTCTATACAGGTCGCTATGAGTCGTAAACAACATAAAAACAGTAGCAACAGCAGGGGTACAGTAACAAGAGACCACAGACTTGGTGGCTTAAAACAGAAATATACTCTCTTACAGGGCTGGAGGCCAGAAGTCTAAAATCCAGTCTAAAACACTTTTTGGAGGCTCTAAAGGAAACCCTGTTCTTTATATGCAAATCCTTTGTCATTCAGTTTCCTTGATTGTCATGGATGTTCCCTGTCACACGTGTCTGCAACCCTCCAGTCTCTACATTCATGCTGTCTTTCCAGAACCTCTCAATGCCCTTCTTTTAAACAGACATCTGCCGTTGGATTTGTGCTCTGTTATAGTTTGGACTCCTGGTCTGGAGCTGTAGGATCAGCACTGGACTGCAAACCACAAAGTCAGCAGTTCAAATCTACCAGCTGCTGCTTGAAAACCCTATATAGAGTTGTTATGAATCAGAATGGATTCAATGGCACTGTACAACAACATAGATTGAATTGTGTCCCCCAAAGCTGTGTTGAAGACCTCGTGCCTGTACCCATCAAGATCACCCTGTATAAAAATAAATGCTTTCTTTTATTATGATAATGAGGCTATAGCAGGGAACGATGGGTCCTGGTGTGGTGCTAATGGGTTAATTAATGTGTTGGAAACCCTATACTATACAAGGTCACTATGGGTTGAAACTGACTGGACAGCACTTAACAAGAACAGCAACAATCCCTGGTAGTGTAGGGGATTACTGGCTGGGCAGCTAACTGCAAAGTCAGTAGTTCAAATCTTTCAGTCACTCCATGGGAGAAAAATGAGGCTTTCTGCTCCTATAAAAATGTATTGCGTCAGAAAACCTATACAGGGTCACTATGTATATTATTAAAAAAAGAAAAAATATATACAAGTCACAACTACTGGCCCTTATTCACCTGGAGTAACAGAGGAAGACAGGGAGTCAAGAAAAGAAGGAGGAAATGGAATATGGGGGCCAATTGACTCCATAGAATATTGAACATTCAGAAGAACTGGATGGTGCTCAGCTCCCATTACTGAACATTTTGAACAAAGATTTGACAGAATACTCCTGATCAAAAGGGGGAAAATGTAGAACAGAATTTCAAATTGTCATAGACACTAGACTTTCCTAAAATTACTGCCCTGAGATCATCTTTAAACATGAAACCAAAAATAGCCCTTAAAGTTTCTTAAAACCATAGTTTAGCTTAACTAGCAAAGACTATGTGCTGTATCTTGAGCACTGTGGTCTCTTAAGAGCTCTCCACGATCATCATGGACGGTGAACTACAAGGTTGGCGGATGGAGCCTGCCAGCTGCTCTGTGGGAGAAAGATGAGGCTTTCTGCTCCTGTGACAATGTAAATCCTCGGAAACCCTATAGAGGGTCGCTGTGAGTCGGAACTGACTTGACGGCACTTAGCAACAACAATATGGGAGCAAAGTGACAACAACACCTCAACATATGAGACTGAAAATGAATGTATAACTTGAAGAATATCTTCAATGTCACTAAACTGTACATGTAAAAACCTGAATTGGTGTATGCTTTTGCTGTGTATATTATCAGCACTAACTATGAAAAAATAAAGGATATTGTTTTTTAAAAAAAAGGTAAAATAGTAAACCTGGAGGACACGATGCTGTGTAAAGTTATTCAATCACAAAAGGACAAATATTGCATGAGACCAACAACTCTATCCAGGGCCACTATGAGTCAGAACTGGTTCAGCGGCACTTAACCACAAGAGTTGTAAAAGATCAAAGAAATAGTTCCATGCTAAAAGAAACATTCTATGATTATTATCAGAAGTGGAAGGAAAAGGAAAATAGTTGGATAAGCTCTGGACTGCCAACTGCAAGGCTGGTGGTTCAAGCCCACCAGTCGCTCCTTGGAAACCCTTCGTTGGGTTGCTGTGTGTCAGAACCGACTCAATGGCACTTAACAACAACAGAGGGCAAATTCGGTTAACAGGTAATGGGAAAGGCAGTTAAAAAAAACAAAGAAGAAAAAAATAAAATAAAAATTTAATTATAAAAAAAGAAAGAATTATCTACAATAGATAAAACAAACAAACAAACAAAAAGGTAGACTAGCCACAGACAGACACAGAGGGAATAGAGCTTGTGAGGTCTCTAGAAGCCAGGGTCTGTCCAGGAATGCCCCCAGCTACAAACAAAGGACACTCCCTAGATTCCTTGATTTGGATTTGTAGCCTGTGAACCATAAGGTTGGCAGTTCAAACTTATCAGCTGTTCCTTGGAAACCCTATACAGGGTCACTATGAGTTGGCACTTAGCAACAACAAGAAACTGTGAGGTAATGTCTTTTTGTTCTTTGTGGAATATGTGTGATGGAAGTCCTAGGGAACAAAGAGTTCACCTGGATAACCCAGGATGAGCCTGAATTTCTCCAGATTCTGCATTTAATTAAATCTGAAAAGGTTCAAATAAAGGAACATTCGTAGATTCCCGGGATTAGGATGTGGAGGGCCACCATTTTTCTGAGTACATTCAGTAAATATTTAGGGAAACAGGCACAGGTTTGGGGACTATCAAGGCAAACAAGACAAAGTCTCCACTCATATAGAGCATGTGAATCAAAATGTTACTGAGAAACTCTGGTTAGCATCTACACATTTTGTGGAGGTGATAGAATAGCATCTGCATGTCCAAAGCTAAAAGAGAAGGTGTTGAGTTTGACAGAATTTAAAAAAGAAAAGGCTGCTTTAGGATATTAAAATCATTACTATAGCCGAAGATAAATTCTTTCTGTTGAGTGCAGAGTTAAAGGATATAATGATGAACTCACAATGGTTTTCCATAAATGGAGGTCGTTGGCCTGCATTGTTAAAGGGCCTATTAAATTTTATCATTAGTCACTCCTTTGGGTGGAGGACCCAAGGCCTGTATGTAAATGAGAAATTACATGTGGAGAAAACAAGCAGAGACCAGTAATGTCTCTGCAAACTGGCTGGGTCACTCTGCCTGGGCCTAAGAGACAGGACAGGGTCTAGTAGGGTTTAGTGAAGAAGAGAATGTGTCTATTTTCTTACTTTTTCCCTAAATGAAATCTATATGTGGAAAGAAACTCTGGTTCTCTAGATACACTACTGCTTCTCCCAAGCGGACAAAGGGCTTCTGATTAACAGAGTTGATCAATAGCAAACGTGTCCTCACAGCACAGAAGGACTTCTAATCTCGGATCTTGTCCTTGAATGATTTCATGTGGGCCTGGGCCTGCAACAGAGCTATCAGGGAAAATAGTGCATTTTCTTGTAGCCCGGTGGTCCTTTCTGGTTGTTACAACACAAAATGGCAACTTTGCTGTTTCTAACACATCTTACATATTCAGGACTGTACTCTTTATGCTTGCATAAATTAAACCTATATAGTTTGAAAAGCAGATGATTCTTGAAATAACATTATTGCAAACAAAACAGCCACAGGATTTTAAAAAACAAAACTGCACACTCGGTTTGTGTATACCAAGAATGCCTACTGGAAAGCAATGAGACCATGCCATCCAAGCTGCTCTCTGTTGGTTCTGCTTTATTCTCTGTGCCCGCCCTGCTTCCTAATCCTTCTAAAACCACTTCCTTCTTTTCAGATTACTAACATGAGAATTTAGATAAAGAGAGACCCAACACCCTGCCATTCCACTCTGAAACAAACAAACGAACAAAACTGTTGCTATCAAGTCAGTTGCAACTCATACAACC
>NW_006408562.1:13326803-13328436 GCF_000296735.1 Chrysochloris asiatica | reverse complement strand
ATCCTGGGCCAACCTCACTACTGTTACCACGCTTGAGTCCATCGATGCCGCCACTTGGCCAATCCATCTCTTAAAAAACAAACCCAATGAAAGCCTTTGCCAATGAGTTGATTCCTACTCACTGAAACCCTATAGGGCTGGGGAGAGCTACTCCATAGATTCTTCCAAGGCTGGACTCTTTATGGAAGCAGATTCCCACATCCCTCTCCCAATGAGCAGTTGGTAGTTTTGAACCACCAACCTTTTAGTTAGCAGGTGATCACTTACTGCATCAAGAAGACTCCTCTGGGGCACCTAAGAGGACTGAAGACATATATCCAGAAACTTGTATATCAAAGTTCTTACCAGCATTATTCTCAATAGCCCCTGAATGGAAACATCCCGCAAGCCAATCAACAGATTAATAAAATGTAGTACATCCATACAATGAAATATTATTTGGCCATTAAAAACCAGCATACTGATAGATACCACAACACGGATGAATTCTGAAAGCATGTTAAGTGGAAGAAGTCAGCCATGAAAAAGAACACAGAGTGTAGGATTCCATTTCTATGAAATGTTCATCATAAGCGAATCTGGCGAAACAGAAAGTGGGTTAATAGTTGCCTAAGGCTGAGGGACTTGATTGTGGGGGTGGAGCAGGACCAGGAAGGAGCAGGGTTTCATTCCATTGTGCATAGGGTTGCCATGGGTGCAGGGCCAACTCAAGGGCAGCTAACACCACCATCAGGGCTGACGGGGAGGAGGCCAGGGAGAATGACTGCTAATGGGTCTGAGCTTTCTTTGGCAGTAATAAAATTGTCCTGGAATTGGATAGTGGGGATGGTTGTTCAGCTTTGTAAATACATAACTATAGCTGAATTGTAAAAGGAGGACTACTCTGGTATGCATATTCTATCTCAGTTGGATTTTACAAAAAGATTGAACAAGAGACCAGACATCAAGATGAGCCCAGAACTATCTCTCTTCCATGTGTCTCTGAACTCCCTTGCTCCACAATGTGATCTGACAGTGCCTTCAAATGGCGATTCCAGTAGAAGTTGCTAACAGGTGTTATTGTTGGTTGTTGTTGTTAGGTGCCATCAAGTCGGTTTCAACTCACGTGACCATAATAAGCACAACTGCCCGGTCCTGCAGCATCCTCACAATTGTTGGTATGCTTGAGTCCATTGCTGTTGCCACTGTGGCAATTTATCATGTTGGGGGTCTTCCTCTTTTTCACTGACCTTCCACTTTACCAAGTATAATGTCCTTCTCCAGGGACTGATCCCTCCTGACATCATGTCCAAAGTGCAAGAGATGAAGTCTCGCCTCCCTAACTTCAAAGAAGTATTCTGGCTATACTTTTCCCAAGACAGATCTATTTGTTCTTCTTGCAGATCATGATATTTTCAATATTCTTCTCCAACACCGTACTTCAAATACATCAATTCTTCTCTGGTCTTCCTTATTCATTGTCTAAATTTCATTTCTTTGCTCTCTAGTATTATTAAAAGATTATAGCCTTTAGTATGGATTATACCTCAACATAAAGAAAATAAAAATCCTCACAACTGGATGAGTAAACAACATCATGACAGAGAAAACACTAAGTTGTGAAGGATTTCACTTTACTTGGGTCTACCTACAA
>NW_006408562.1:13314331-13324591 GCF_000296735.1 Chrysochloris asiatica | reverse complement strand
AGATGGATCAGTAAGGTGGCATCATTGATGGCGTCAAGTGTGGCAGCGGTAGTGAGGTTGGCCCAGGATCGGACATTGTTTCGTTCTGCTGTACATGGGGTCGCTATGAGTCGGTTCCAACCTGACAACAACAACAACAACAACAACCCAAACCAAGGTATTTTCATTCACCTCATATGCATGAGAAACCTGGAAAATGCATAAGGAAGACCAGAGAACAATTGATGCCTTTGAATTATGGTGTTGGCAAAGAATATTAAATATAACGTGGACAGACTGAGCAAGCAAATTTGTGCTGGAAAAAGTACAGCCAGACGCTCCTTAGAGATGAGCATGGTACAACTTCGTCTCTCATACTTTGGACAAACTATAAGGAAGGATCAATCCCTGGAAAAGGGCATTTATCTGGTAAATGAAAAAAAAAAAAGGAAGACCCTCAAGATGGACTGACACAATGGCTGCAAACAACGAAACTCAAGTGTAGCTGTGCTTGTGAGGACGATACCACAACGGCAGTATGTGGGGTCGCTTATGAGTACAAAGTGCACGGCATCTAACAAATTCCTTCCTCCAAAAGTCATGGCCAAATCTGCCTCTGGGTCCCCAGTTCCATGGGACAATGAGGAAGTGACCAGCCACAGAGAAAGCTACTGAAAGGTCACCTACTCAAAATGGTGACGGTGGGATTTGTTTGTTTTAAAGTGCCATTTTTAGCCATGGATACTTCCCATATCAACAATTTTATTCAGAAAAGGACTGGTTTTGTTTAGCCTTTTCCTCTGTGGGATACATACAGCTCTGTGGTCTCCCATTTGGCTTAGATTGTGGGGGATGGAAATTATCAATGGCTTTCTTTGTGAAAGTTAGTTTGGGAACATTCTAGAAGCTACTGCTTTCCATCGATTATGAAAACTTGTTTTCAATTAGTGGATGCCTACTCATACCTTTAGCATTAGTTTTCTTTAAAATTCATGACTGTATATGTTGTGTAGATTTGTATGCATACAGGCTAGGTGTGTGAATTGCTGGGATAAGCAACTGTAATTTCAAACAAATGAAACTTATTCCATGCCTGAAGCAAACACCATAAATCACAGAAGTCTATCAGGAAACAGATCTCAGTACATTCCACATTCTATAAAAATGGAGATACAATAACTGAAAGCACAAATGGGGAGTGAGAAAAAAATAATAAAGCTACAACACTTTCCAATTTTCAATCTCAGAGCTGCCTCTGAAAGCTTTGAAGGCAGTTTTATCATATATATGTATATATATATATACATATATGTTGTTGTGTTGTTGTGAAGTACCCTTGAGTCAGTTCTGACCCATAGCAACTCTATATAGGGTTTCTGAGGAGTGGCTGGTGAACTTGAACCACTGACCTTGTGGTTCAAACTGACTTTACATTCCAGTGCACTAACCCGCAGTGCCACACCAGGACTTATATATATATATATATATATAGTGGCACCATGGGCTAAAGCACTGGACCACAAGGTTGGTTTGAACCATAGGGTCAGCAGTTCAAACTCACCAGCTGCTCCTCAGAAACCCTATAGAAGGTCGCTATGGTTCAGAATCACCTCAAGGGCACTTAACAACAACAACAACAACAACATATATTTAGGAAGGTCATTTCTAATCACTTGCGAGTCTTTTTCATGGTTCTGAAGGAACTTAAACAGTAACTACCACTTGTGCCTTGAATATACTTTTTAGAATATATGAGAAGGCTTCAAAAAGTTTGTGGGAAAATTCCATTATCTTTTCATTCCATTTTCTACTAATTTCTTGAAGTCCTCTTGAAGATGTGCTGTAGTAAAAATGAATTTGGGAAACAAAGCTAAACAGGATTGTTGCCATAAGATTTCTCAGAACCTATGCTGAGCACACAGTACTTCCTGAAGACAGAAAGACAGAGGCAGATTTAGCCTTTTTTAGGAGCATCTTGATGACAACTGGTCAAAAGGCCCTAAACCTTGCATAGAAATAGGCAGAACACTTATTTTATGGGTCTTGGTTTTAAATAATGGTGTATACTTATGATGAGAGGACACATAGTTGTTTATTGTATTTATTTTTATAGCATTGTGCACATTGGACACATTTAGTATTATTAGTAACAAAATTTACTGTTCATTATTTGAGTCATATACTGCTTAATGTCCATAATTGTTGTTGTTGTTAAGTGTGTTGAGTCAGTTTTGACTCATAGCGACCTTGTGTAGGGTTCCCAAGGTGAGTCTGAACCGTCGACCTTGCAGTTCAAACCAACCTTGCAGTCCGTCCAGCGCATTAACCTGCAGCGCCACACCAGGGCTCCAATGTCCATAATACGTTCTGTGAAACATGATCTTATGTAATTTGAATGTTGTGTGACCACCATGCTAGGGTTATGACTGGGTTCCATTCCCAAATCTGTCTTTAAGTCAAATTTGTATGTAAGTTGTAATGGTTAAGTATAGATTGTATCTAGCATCCATTAGTCAAATGTTTGTCTTAGTGTCTAATGGATATAGTGTACCTTTTAATGCATAAAAAGTTTTTAAAGAAATACTTCTAAATACACTAAAATAGCTAATGTAACAATACAGCACCTGCAATGGTGTGGGGGCTAAGTCCTTCACCGGAGGGAAGGACAAGAATCAGCAGCCTAAGACTGAATCCTATGAGGCAGAGGTCAGACTGCCTGCTCCCACCAGCCTTCTGTGTTAGGGACACTAAAGGGCGTAATTCAGGGTCAAAAACAACTGATGATACATCAGTTGTCCAATCAGGAGTGTCTCTTCTTAGCCACTACCAGCATGCCTCTCTCATTCTTGGTCTCTCAGCCACACAGCTTCTTCTTAACCTTTGCCCTGCTCCAACAAGTGTTACAAACTCACTTAGCTCTGTGGATAAATGCCCAATGTCTTAGTCTTCTGAGTTATTTTTGATTTGGTTGTTGTTGCTGTTAAGTGCCTTCGAGTTGGTTCGGACACACAGTGACCCTGCATTGGGTTTCCAAGGAGCCGCTGGTAAGTTTGAACCGCCGAGCTGTCTTATAATTTGATGTGGGGAGTGCTTTTTCCTTGGGAAAAGCATGCTGTTGCTGTTAGTTGCCACTCAATTGGCCCCCAGTTCATGACAATTCCATGTACAATGCAATCAGAGCATTGAGATTCACTTGGTTTTCATTGGCTGATTTTTCTGGAAGAAGTTGCCAGGTCTTTCTTCCTGGTCTTAGTTTGGAAGATCTGCTGAAACCTGTTCAGCATCATAGCCATGCTCAAGCCTCCACTGACATGAGGAACATTGGTCAGGAATTGAACCCATGGCTCCCGGATGGAATGCAGGGATTCTAACACCAAACCACAGTGCCCCAGAAAAACATTACTATTGTTAAGTACTGTCGAGTCAGTTCTGACTCATACTGACACTCTATAGGATTTCCATGTAGCGAATGGTGTGTTTGAAACGTTGACCTTGCAATTAGCAGTCCAGTGCTTTTCCTACAGTGTCACAGCATATAGGTGACATTAAAAATGGGGTTCAGGCTCAATATATCCTTAACAGTGTCTAGCCCTGAAATTCCCCTGAAACAATTAAAAACATGAACGCACCGCTCATCTTGGAATGGCAGCCTCCATTTCTCAGGAAATTTCTTGCTGCAGGGAGGTAGGGCGGCCCTTCGTGCTGACCTCATTGACCAGGAGCCTGACTTTAGGTTGAAGGTTGTTGTCATTAACATCAAACACCTAATTTTCAGACACTCGAGGTTTTCCTTACACATCTGGGCAGAGTTGAGTCCTCTCATGGTGGCCCCCATAGAGACTTTGAGGGTTAAGATCCCCTCCACATGCTGAGCTACTGGAGCTGGAGAGCCCTGGCTGAAAGACTGTCTACATCCTTCAGGGAATTCAGACAAGATTTGCATGGTGGTCAAATGATTCCTTTCTAG
Organism: Chrysochloris asiatica; assembly: GCF_000296735.1. Taxonomy (NCBI): domain Eukaryota; kingdom Metazoa; phylum Chordata; class Mammalia; order Afrosoricida; family Chrysochloridae; genus Chrysochloris; species Chrysochloris asiatica. Next base: position 13,320,645 of record NW_006408562.1, on the reverse strand, counting down.
AGCGATCCCTGACTCCAAGGAGACAAACCACAGCCACCTCATTCATCCCAGTCCTGACTCACAGTCAGCCCAGCCGCAAAAGTTTGCTGTTCCCATGACCAGCTAGCTATCTGGGTTTATGGGGCAGCCTCACATGACCCTTGCTATAACCTCAAAGGATTAAAACCATTTCTAAGGCATACTCACTGCTCAAGGCAAGTATCGGCGAACGCAATATTAAAGAAGCCCTTGTCCTAATGATCTTTGCTTGAGGAGTGTCCAAGGGCTAGGGGCTTCTGTTTGTCTGCCTGTTTCCCTTCACTAATGTCTAACCGTTGCCACCTCCCTAGTTGGCAGGTAACATTGAATTCAGTGGTGATAAGAACTGTAAATGATTGCCCTCCAAACTCAGGACGAAGGGTACTTTGTCTCCAAAGACTTGTTTTGTGGTTTGTACTTCCTCATGCTGGAACTACACCTACAAGGGAAGGGAGGTGGGGGAAGGAAGCTTGTTTCATAGCGAGATCCTGCAACAGTCTATGAGCAAACGAAATTACCAGTGACAAGGTTTGGAGGGAAATGGAGCACTAGGGAAGTGCACGCGAATCAAAACTCAATATGCAGGCTAACAAAATTAAGGGGATCATAATCGCAGGATGTAGGGAGGAAAATTCACTTGTGGCCACGCCGATGAGGCTGGTGTTGGGGGCAGCTGCATCTGTCTTCCCTGAGCCTGTATCTGATGAACCAATCTTGGGGAACACAGTCTTCTATGTGTCTGCTGTTTGGCCCCCAACTTGTGAAGACACCAAGCACAGTGGAAGAAAATGCTGCCCATTCCTGAGTGACCTTGAACCATTGTGATCTATAGGGTCTTCATAGGCTGGCTTTTTCAGAAGTGCATCTTATCTAGAAGCTCTTCTGGAACCTATTTGACATCCTAGTGAGCACAAGTCAACTGCTGACAGTTGGAGCTCCCTCATTAAAGGTGAGAATTCTATCACGGAACCACCCATGCGTTTCCATTTCTTTACATAACATATAAGGGGGCTTCAAATTTCATGGAAAATGACAAGTTCATGGGATTTTTCTACAAACTTTTTGAAGCTCCCGCGTATATTTCCACTCTTGAGTTTAGCAACATGATCTATGCTTTCACCACTGCTGTTGTGAGATGTCAACAAGTGGGTTCGAACTCATAGTGACCCGGCGTACAAAAGAACAAAAAATGGGGTCTTGTGCCATCCTCACAATTGCTGTAAGGTTTGAGCCCACTGTTGTTGCCAATCCATCTCGTTGGAGGTCTTCCTCTTTTTTGTTGACCCTCCACTTTACCAAGCAGGATGTCCTTCTCCAGAGACTGGTCCATCCTGACAGCATGTCCAAAATACAAGAGATGAAGTCTCACCATCTTAGTTTCTAAGGATCCATCTGGAGGGTCGGAGAAAAGAGGAAGACCCCCAACGAGATGGATCAGCCAGGTGGCAGCATTGGTGGACTCAAGTGTGGCAGCGGTAGAGAGGTTGGCCCAGGATCGGACATTGTTTTGTTCTGCTGTGCATGGGGTCGCTATGAGTCGGTTCTGACTCCATGGCACCTGACAACAACAACAACATCTGGCCACACTTCTTCCAAAACAGATTTGTTTGTTCTCCTGGAAGTCCATGGTACTTTCAATACTCTTCACCAACACCATACTTCAAATGCATCAATTCTTACACAGTTTTCCTAATTCACTGTCTAACTTTCACATGCATATGAGGTGACTGAAAATACCATGGGTTGGGTCAGGTTCACCTTAGCCGTCAAAATAACATATTTGCCTTGTAACACTTTAAACGAGTTTTTTGCTGCAGATTTACCTAATACAACACATCATTTGATTTCTTGACTGCTGCTTCCATGAATATTGATTGTGGATTCACGTAAAATGAAGTGTTGACAACTTGAACCTTTTCTCCATTTATCATTGTTATTTATTGGTTCAGTTGTGAGAATTTTCATTTTTGTTACATTATATAAAGCGTAATCCATACTGAGGCCATAGTTTCTCATCTTCATTAGTAAGTATTTCAAGTCCTCTTTGCTTTCAGCAATCAAGTGTATATCATCTCATGTCACAAGTTGTCAGTAAGTCTTCCTCCAGTCCCATTACCACGCTCTTCTTCATATAATCCAACTTCTCGAATTATTTGCTCAGTAGACAAATTGAATAAATATGGTGAAAGGATACAACCCTAGTGCATACCTTTCCTGGTTTTAAACCAGGCACTATCCCCTTGTTTTATTCGAATGACTGCCTCTTGGTCTATACATAGGTTCCTCACGAACACAGTGAAATGTCCTGGAATTCTCATTCTTTGCAATGTTATCTATAGTTTGTTGTGGTCCACACAGACAAATGCTCCTGCCTAGTCAGTAAAGCACAAGTAAATATCTTCCTGATATTTTCTGCTGTCAGCCAAGATCTAGTGGATGCCAGCAATGATATCCTGAGCTTCGTGTCCTTTTCTGACCTTGGCTTGAGTTTCTGGCAGCTCTCTGTCGATGTACTGTTGTAACTGACTTTGTATGATCTTCAACAACATTTTGCTTGCTACCACTACTGTTGTTGTTAAGTGATATTGACACATAGCAACCCTGTATAGAGTTTCCGAGGAGCAGCTGGTGAGTTTGAACTGCCGATCTTGTGGGTCAAACTGACCTTGCAGTCCAGTGCTTATCCTATAGCAGCACACCAGGATTCCTGCTATCAACCCTAGACAAAATCAATTTCATACTTATTTCAAACAATTGTCAATGCGGTGATCATGGACAGAGGCTGGCTACCAAATCAGTCCAAAGTCTATAGTGCTGTGCTGTGCCCTCAACACTCTCAGATCATCTGGGTGTTAATCTCTCCTCTCTGCTCTGTTTTTCCGGTCACCACTTCTCTTCTTCCCCACTGAAAATAAAGCCAGTCATGAAAGCCAGAAAAAATACTGTCCTTACTTAACTGCACCCCTCCAGTCTCTATCCATCCATCAGAACATCTAGGATCTATGCAACATGGATCATTTAAAAAAAAAAACTTTTTAGTGTAAATTGAGTGATAGTTTGAATGGGAGAACATTAACTTTACATTCATCCTATCGTATTTTGTTTCATTGCAATGATTACAATCCCCTCCATGCATCATCATTCAACAGCATTTGCTTCTATTCCCTCTGTTTTGTTTTATATTTGTTTTGGATGTACACCAAAGTACTTAGGAATATATAACCATTCAAACAACCAAAGGGTACACCTTGCAAGCCTGCCCCCTGGTCATCAGCACACAACCTATCTCCCTCCGAGTCCAGAGTCCCCAGCCACTCCATCTCTCCACATCATCGTCTCTGCCTCCATCTCTGGCATCACTGTTTCTCCGGGTAGCGTCCCTCACTCCGCTCTTCTCCCTTGATGGTCCCAGGGTCCTCTGCTCCTGGACTGCAAGAGCAACCCCTCCCCTCCTTTTGAACACGGCTCATTATAATTGTGCTTCTTTCTATGGCACTTTGCAGATCTCTCTCTCTCTCTCTCTCTCTCTCTTTCTCTCTCTCATCTATATTGCACTTTCATATATATATATATATATATATTTAACATATTGAAGGTTTGCGTGCATGCAGAAACCCTGTGTCTATTGCTGCCATTTTTCCAAAAGCATGCATTTGCTCTGTGTTGCATTTTGGTAATTCTCACAAGTTTTCAAATCTTTCCATAAAGTTATTGCATACTTAATAGACGACGCAACCCCACTGCCATTGAGTCAGGTGCAATTCATAGTGCCCCTGTATAGAATTGCCAAGGCTGTAAATCCTTACAGGAGCAGAAAGCTTCTTTGAACACCTGACCTTATGGTTAGTTAGCAGCCCAGTGCTTATCCTATAGTGTCACCAGAGCTCCTTTACTAGACTGCAGTTGAGTGTAGACAACTTTCATATGCACTGGCAAACAGGAAAATGATCTTGACTGGCTTTATTGTGATATTTACTTTATTGCAGTGCTCTGGAACCCAGCCCACACGATCTCTCAGCTATGCCTGCAACTTCATATCTCACTTGTGAAAAGTTACTGGCTCTTGATCCAAGGTTTACTATCTCTCCAAGGGGATTTCAGAATCCTGTGCCAGCGTTTCTGTACCTATGCACCGAGATGAAGGTGAGGACTCTCTTATCACAGCATGCACACCTTGCAGACATATAATTGAGCAAGACTCCCCTTGAACCTGGGGTTTAATTCTGCTTGCTGGCAACTTCTGAGGTGGCTCCCTGGTACCACAGATACACGTATAATCCAAGTCAGGCCCAAGGTGAGCCTTCAACATTGCGAAGGTCTAGCCCAGTAAACTGACATCTGATTCTCAGGTTCTGGGCCAGCAGAGGCCTCTGGTCTAATTAGACACCACGGAAGAGACTGTTAAGAGTAAATGTAAAGACATGAACTTTTGAAACTCAAGCAAAAATGTCAAATGAAAATATTCTAAAGACTAAGATGACGTGGATTTGGGGGTGGGGGGAGAATGCTAGTGTCATGTGATATTCTTCAGATATCATTTCTGGAAATCAAGTTTTCTTGTAATTTTGGCTGGAAAAATGAGTCTTTCCCCAGAAAGACTGCCTTCCCCCATCCCCATCCAATTCTTATTTGCCTTCTCCTCTTGGAACATATGATTTTATGACAGGACTTTTCCCCAGCAGAAGTGAATTGGCTGTGCTCCCAGGGGTCTAGATGAATTTCCTCCTAAAGAGTTGTCTTTGAAGGAAGGGACAAGAGTCCCACAGAGTCTCCTGACGCCTGTTCCCTGCAGAGAGCAGAGGAAGGAGGCTGGCTGAGCCCAGGCAAAATACCGCGCTGATTTTCCAGTTGGTTAGTGAGTGATGGGCTCTCTTAGGAGGGGGCTGTGGATAACACTGTCAGCACCTCCTAGACACAACTATAACCTCCCAGTGACCCTTGTAATGAGGAAGGTTTGACTTGAGACTGCTGGAGGCTGCCTTCAGGGCAAACATGCACATTTATTCTTCTGTGTTCATTACGCTGTGTCTACATTCTGATGTGTAAGGAGGAGGTTCCCGTGAGGGTGACAATAAAAAGATTGTCTTTTAAAACCTACCATTTGATGAAATGTGTGACCAGATTTGAACACAGCAAAGGTTGCTTTTACAAATGGAAAAGACCAATCTAGAGATGGCCTTCAAGTTTTAAAACTCAGCCATCTCTTCGGAGGGTTTACTTGCTGGGCCACTGAAACGTCTTGAGAATATTCATTTCCAAATGAATTCAGAACCAATCTGCTAGAGTGTAGGTAGATTTCAAAGACTGTCAATTTGCAAATAGGTTAAGATATGTAATGTGATAGAAGTATAAGAAACAATTTAATATTTGGCTTCTCTAGGTACCAGCCGCTCCTTGGAAACCCTATGCAGGGTTGCTACGGTTTGGAACCGACTCGATGGCACTTAACAACAACAACAAGGTACTTTTGTAGGCATATTTGAATATTTGTACCTAATGCTTGAGAATTCAAATCTATAAAAATAAAGTAAAGGCATATGTCAAGATTGTATTGAGAATTTATCTTCATCTCATCCTGGGGTGTTGTAGGATAAGCACTGGACTGCTAAGCGAAAAAAAGTAGGTGGATCAAACGCACCAAGTGCTTCTTTTGAGTCAGAACCAACTTGGAGGTAGTTATTAACAAAGGCTTTTGATTTGTAAGAGAAAAATGTGGCGTATAAAGGGCTTTGGAGCAAGTGGTTTAAGATAAGTCTAGAATTAGCAACCTGGTGTAGGGTCAGCACTGGACTGCAAACCCCAAAGTCGACACTTCAAACCTACCAGGCACTCCTTGGAAACCCTATACAGGATTGCCATGAGTAAGAGCTGACTCTACGGCACTTAACAAACACCAACAACAGATCTTTAACAATTAAAGAGAAAACAAAACTAAAACAGTCTTTACCAAATATTTAAAATGTCTTTAGATCCTACTCTAACAAAGGAGCATGAATAAAACAAAGACTCAAGGAAGCAATCAGTCCAAAAGACTTGTAGTCCACATAAACCACAGTCTCCTCTAACCTGGTGGTGGTGGTTATGTGCTGTGGAGTCACTTCTGACTCATAGCAACCCTGTACAGCGTTTCTGAGGCTTTAAATCTTTATGGGAGCAGAAAACTTAGCAGCCTGACTTGTAATCACTACACTACCAGTGAAAAATTAGATAGTGCTACCACTACTGACCACTCTGACCAAGACCACAGTAGGAGATCCAGTGGGTGTTGTTAGGTGCCGTAGAGTTGGTTCTAACTC
>NW_006408562.1:13301550-13314231 GCF_000296735.1 Chrysochloris asiatica | reverse complement strand
TTCTTCTTTTTTTGTGCATGATATTCTTCTTTAGAAGATTCCATGGGCGAGTGAAAATAAGTATGGAACAAAACTCAAAATTAATCAAAAAAAAAAAAAAAAAAAAGAAACTTACTAGTTTGAAAGAAGACTGGAGGAACCTTCGAGACTACTGTCCTGAGACAACCTCCTGACTTGAAATTGAAGACAGTTCCAGAGGTCACCTTTAACTCCAATAATTGTTGTTGCCGTTCTTGTTATGTGCCGTCAAGTTGATTCCCACCCATAGTGAGCCTGTATAGGGTTTCCGAGGAGCAGCTGGTGAGCTTGAACCGCTGACCTTGCAGTTCCGACCGACTTTGCAGTCTGGCGCATTAAGCCACAGCACCATATAACACCATAAAACAAGCAATAACGGTCATGAAAACTGTTCTCCTTGGAACAATCAACTGTACCAGACCACAGAGCAACATGTGTCCAAAACCAAAGAAGAGAATACTGGGAAACCATACAAATGGAAACGGGGAACCCAGGGAGGAAATTGGGGGCATGCTGGTGCATTGTCAGCAAACAATTGGTGAATGAACAATTGATTGGAAAACTAGTTTGGTTTCTAAACTTTCATTTAATGCACAATAAAAAGCAAACCACCTATATAGGCATATAACCTACAATAGATGCTTTAAAAAAATCCTGCTCTGATTTGACAATAGTATCTTATTACTGTTGTAGTTAGGTGCCATTAAGTCAGTACCTACTCATAGCGACCCTATGCAAAACAGAACGAAACACTGCCTGGTCTTGAGCCAACCTCACAATTGTTGCCACACTTGAGCCCATTGGTGCTGTCACTTTGCCAATCCATTTTGCTGGGGGTCTTCCTCTTTTTCTCTGACCTTACCAAACATGATATCCTTCTCCAGTGACTGGTGCCTCCTGACAATATGCCCGAACTATGAGAGACAAAGTTTGGCCATTCTGGCCTCCAAGGAGCACTCTGGCTACACTTCTTACAACACAGATCTGTTGGTTCTTTTGGTGACCCATGGTATTTCATAGTGACTAGTTATAAGACTGTTTTTGATGGCCACCTCAATTCACCTCCCCTTGAAGAAAGCCTAACCATGGTCGCATTCAATTGTGCTGGTGACCATCGACTGAACTGCGGAACTGGGTTAGAAGAAAAATGACTGGATCCTTCAGGTCATTGCTCGGAACACACGTGCATTTTAAGAGAAGCACATTTCCTGGTACAGAGCAGGAGAACCCTGGGGGCTGTTGGGTGCTGTTATCTCTCAGCTTTTCCTTAGTGAGTCCGTCTAGAAGTCGGGCTGCCTATTTCCTTGAGCTTTCATCTGGGGTCTAGTGCCTCAGCTCCAGTCCACTCTTTTGGCCCTTATCAAAAAGGTCAAAAGAGGACATTTGCTATTTTGATAGGTGACTGAGCATGGTTCATGTTTCAACCTCAGTTTCATCATATTTAAATGTAAGGAATGTTGTTATTGATAAGTGCCATCAAATCGGTTCCAACTCATAGCAATCCTGAATAGGATTTCCGAGGATCAACTGGTGGGTTTGAACCACCAACCTTGCAGTTAGTTAGCAATCCAGTGCTTACCTTACAATGCCACACCAAGACTCCAAAACTATAAAGTTAATGTTGGGTTCAGGTAAGAATATACTTGAAAATATTATGCTATCTCTTTAAAGTGTGTGCTTCCTGTTTTTAACATTATTTTTATAAACAATGATTGACTCATGGTTCTTATTGTCTTCTGTTCTATTTACATGCTTTTGACAGATTGAGGTCCCTGGGTGACACAAATGGTTTGCATTCAACTTAAAGGTTGGGAGTTTGAATCCACCCACCAGTGCCACAAAAGAAATTCTGGTGATTTCAGCCTCAAGGGCCGTGTGGAGCACAGTTCTACTCTAACAGACGGGATGTCCATGAGCTGGAACTGACTCCACGAAGACAGGGTTGGATCCCTTGATTTGACATGATGTTTTAGAGTACAGAGATATTTTAGAGTACAGAGATATTTTAGAGTACCTATTTGTAGCATGCTTATGTCCACCCACTTTCTCAGCGTTATGGTTAAGTGCTGTCGAGTTGGTTCCAACTCACAGTGACCCTTATAGGGTTTCTAAGGTGCAGCTGGTGGGTTTGAACCATTTACTTTGTGGTTTGAAGTCCAGTGCTCATCCTACAGCACCACAACAACAGTCCACCTCTACTTTCTCAGTTGTTGTTCTCGTTAAACGCCGTCTCACAGCGACCGCGAAGAACGAACCCAGTAGCAACTACAATCACATCTCTAAAGAAGCAAGCAGAATTTAATCTTTTTACCTTTGTTCTAGTCTTGGCTGTGCAGAACACACAAAGTTTAGGAAGGAGATTCTGCTGGAGATAACTAATGAATTATATTTGTGCTCACTAGAATTCCAAATAAAAAATTATAAGTGGAGACGCAAGCTTGATGTATCTACAACAAGACAAGATTCAGATGTTTTACGAGACCCTCCCAAAAGTTCACCTTCAAAAGAGACTTGTCTTCTGACTTACTTGTACCAACCTTATGAGATTACAATGTCAGAATTTCCAGTTGAAAAAATCCATACCCAACCCACTACCACTGAGGAGATTCCAATTTAAGGGCTACAGGGCAGAGTTCTGCTAGTGTAGTGGTTACAAATCGGGCTGCTAACCACAAGGTCAGCAGTTCAAAATTATCAGCTGTTCCACGGGAGAAAGATGAGGCTTTCTGCTCCTATAAAGATTTACAGCCTCAGAAACCCTGTACAGGGTCGCTATGGGTCAGAACCACGGCACACCACCACCACCACAGAACAGAACAGAACTCTGGGTTTCTGAGACTGTGAATCTATCCAGAAGCAGACAGCCTCATCTTTCTTCTGCAGAGTGGGATGGTGGATTTGAAACTCTAATCATGTGGTTAGCTCAATGCTTTACCCGCTGCACCACCAGTGATCCTTTCTGGAGGAAAGGGGTTCAAGAAAGATCCAAATGACCCAAAAACCATATCTGTCTTTCCTGGGTTTTGAGGTGGGCATCTGTTCATCCTAGGTTTCCTAGGATAACTGCAATAGCAAAATCTCTGCATCAACTGGGGTTGGGTGTCGTCGAGTGACCTTGGAGAGTTTCTGAAGATGTGTGCTCCATAAGAGCAGTGAGTCTCATCAGTTAGGAAGTGTATTTTCTGAATCTAGATCTGTCCCATACAAAGAACTTTGTTTTTCAATCTCAAAAAGGCTTTATGTCTCTCATATAAAAGCTCTTTAAATTATACTACACATGAGTATATAACTTACACAAAATTAACAGAAGAAGCTAGATAGCAGGGTATTGTTGTTGTGTGCCATCGAGTTGTTTTGGACTTATAAGCACCTTGTATAATGTTTCTCAGAGCAGCTGGTGGGTCTCAGCTGCCAAATTTGCGTTAGCAGTCCAGTGCTTATCCTACAGTGTATTAACACACACCTAAAATATCATGTTGTTGGCGAAGAATATTGAAAATATCATGGACTGCCAGAAGAACAAATCAATCTGTCTTGGAAGGAGCAAGGATTGCCAAGAGTTCATCTCTCATACTTCAGACAGGTGATCAGGAGGGACCAGTCCCTGGAGAAGGGCATCGTGCTTGGTAAAGTGGAGGGTCAGAGAGAAAAAGGAAGACCCCCAAACAAGATGGTTTGACACAGTGGCAGCATCAGGGGGCTCAAATGTAACAATTGTGAGGCTGGCGAAGACCAGCCAGTGTCTTACTCTGTTGTGCACAGGGTTGCTATGAGCTGGAACTGACTAACTAAATAAGGCCCCTAACAAGAAATAATTTTAGGTAGCTGAGAAGGCACCTGGCTTTCTGAAACTCTCAGCAGCTGGACACTTTGAATGATTTAATCCATTTAGTGCTAAATACCATCCCTTGGGCTAATCATCAAACATTCTTTGTGTAGATGAGTAGACTTTTTTTTTTTAAGTATAAAAATTTTTTTAAAAAGTTAAAAAATTAACATATACTCCAAAAGTTGTCTACACATTTAGATCTAACTTTCTGAATGCAGTGACTTAACAGGCAAAAGCCTCAACGAATATTTCACCTATTTAGAATATTTAGAATGTTTGCCTAAAATTGATTTTTTTTTTTTTTAGATTCTAACTAACGGCTCCAGAGATGGCCCTTGTAGGCTGCACAAAATTGGAGGCTTTCAGTCTGTTTATTAAGGCAGACACTAACAGCTCTCAGTCACTTGTAGACCCCATGTGCCTGAAACATATCTATCCGTTGCTTTCAGGTAGATTTCAGCTCATGACAAAAACATGTATGTTAGAGTAAAACTGTGCTGCTCCACAGAGTTTTCAATGGCTGATTTTCCAAGAATAGGCCAAGCTTTTTATCCAAGGTGCCTTTGGGTAGATTTGGATCACTAGCTTTTCAGACATCAACCAAGCACATTAACTGTTGTACCACTCAAAAGAAGGATCGGTTGCTGGCCATTCAATGCCAATTCATGGAGACTCCAGGGTGCCAAGGAGAACTGTGCTTCATAGGGCTTTCAAGGCTGTGATTGTTAAAAAACAGATTGTTAGACCTTTCTTTGGAGGTACCTCTGGCTAGGCTCAAACTGTCAACTTTTCCATCAATTGTCCAGCCAACATTTAACCGTTTGTGCCAATCCCATCCTTCTTGGAAGCAGCAGTCAAGAAATCAAAGGACGTACTGCATTAGGCAAATCTGCTGCACAAGAGCTTTCTAAAGTGTTGAAGAGCAAAGATGTCAGCTTGAAGACTAAGGTGCACCTGACCCAAGCCATGGTATTTTCAATAACCTCGTATGGATGCGAAAGCTGGACAGTGAATAAGGAGGATCGTAGAAGATTTGATGCTTTTGAGTTATGGTGTTAGAGGAGAATATTGAAAGTGCCATGGCTGTTAAAAGAACCAATAGATCTGTGTTGGAAGAAGTGCAGCCAGAGTGCTCCTTGGAGGCCAGGATGGCCAAACTTCGTCTCTTATACTTGGGATATATTGTCAGGAGGGACCAGTCATTGGAGAAGGATATTATGTTTGGTAAGGTGGAGGGTCAGACAAAAAGAGGAAGACCCCCAGCAAGAAGGATTGGCAGAGTGACAGCATCAATGGGCTCAAGCATGGCAACAATAGTGAGGTTGGCCCAGTTTCTGGCAGTGTTTCGTTCTGTTGTGCAGAGGGTCACGATGAGTCAGTACCAACTTGATGGCACCTAACAACAGCAGTGACAAAACTTGCTCGGCCTGTGTTTGTTTTCCAGAGCATCTATTCTAGGTGTGCAGTGGTGAAACCTCCTCAGGGGTGGGGTGAGGGGTGGTCAGGCTGGGATGGGCTCAGTTTCCACTGTGAGCCCTGTTGTTGTTGTTAAGTGCCACTGAGTCGGTTCTGACCCATAGTGACCCTGTATAGGGTTTCCGAGGAGCATCTGGTGAGCTTCAACCACCCACCTTGCAGTTCAAATAGCTTTGCAGTCTGGCGCATTAACCTTCAGCGCCACACCGGGACTCCCTGTTACAGGTGTGCAATTAAGGGTGGTGTTGGTTCCGTGAGAGCTGCAACTCTGGAATGACCTTGTCTCCCCAGTTTTCTGCCTTTGAAAGGTGAAGTATTACCACTTTTCTATTGTTCGTCTAGGTGTCCTGGTATGGGTGCTGTAGGATCAGCACTGGACTGCTAACTGCAAGGTCGGCGATTCAAACCCACCAGCCGCTGCTTGGAAACCCTATACAGGGTTACTATGAGTGAGGACAGACTCGACAGCATTTAACAACAACAACATTGCTCATGCTTGTAGAAAATAAGTATTTCTTCTAGGTCAGGTTACCCCCTTTTGCAGGTTTTACTGTATTAAATTCAAGGTTTCCATTTCTTCTTTGATTGGATGGTCTATTAAGGTTCCCATAAAAGAAATCCACTCTCTGCCTTGACTCAGCATGCCTTTGTTTACCTGAGAGACTTTAAAAGGGAGCAAGCTTGCTCACTTTGCACACACAACTTGCTAATTCCCAAGTTAGGGCTTTTGGAAAAACAAAAGAAAAAAACAAACCTTCAGCATGTCCTTCCCAGCACCCAGAGTCCAATAGCTCTGTGTTTGAAAAGCTTTTTTAAATTGAACAAAACCAGTTTTCCCCCCTTCTGATTTAAGTGCCTATGAATGCCAGGAGAAATTTAATTTGAGAAGGAACGAAAACAAAACATCTTTTTCGAGTTAAATCTGAGCATATGCAATGCAAACACACACAAACAGTCAGAGTATGACTTGCGTCATGCTCCCCTCGCCTTCATGTCTGGAGAAGAGCCCTGAACGATGACAGAGGCATTCCTTCCTTTGGCTTGTGTTTGGAATGATCCCTGGTTACAGTGACTCGGGGCCCAGGGTGGAGACCCCATGTGTGCTAAGTAGAAAACAGGGTTTTTCAAGTTCTGGAACCACTATCTCCCTAAGTGCATTTTTCACAGAGATTCGCTAAGTATCATCCCCTCCTCCTGTCATGGGTCCCAAGACAATTGGTAAGAGTCAAACCCCTTTGCAAGGTGTGGTGCTGTAGGATAAGCACTGGATGGCAACTTCAATTTAAACCACAAGTGGGGGTTCAAGTCCACCAGTTCCTTCTCGGAAACTCTGTACAGAACCAACTCAACGGCACTTAACAACAACAACAAGGTTTATCATTGGAGTCCTGGTCTGGCACTGTAGGATAAGCACTGGACCACAAGGTCGCTTTGAACCATAAGGTCGGCGGTTCAAACTCACCAGATGCGCCTCGGAAACCCTATACAAGGTAGCTATGAGTCAGACCTGACTTGGAGGCACTTAATAACAACAGGTTCATCGTTAAAGTCAGAATCTATAATTTAAAAGATTGAATATCCAAATAGATGTACCATCATCTACACTGTTATGATCATAAAACTTTCAAGGGGGTCCTTGTAGTCACTTATTCAATGGTACATTTTACAAAAAGTCAGACTAGGCTCCACAGACACATGTCACTTGGCTGCTTATTATTAGTAAGTGCAGGACTAGAATCTAAGTCTCCTAATTCTCAAGGTGAACAAGCCATTCTCTGAATCAATTATTATTTACTTTTCATTTTTGTTTTTTTAAGTTAAAAAAGTCCTACATGTCTCCCAACCCCATTCTCCTCTCTAATTCTTACATTTTAATTATGAACTACAAACTACATCTAATCTTAGATCAAAACTCATCACAAAGAAGCGCATAAACTGTACCCGATCAAACACCGCAAAGTTAGATAGAAGGAAGGAAACGTGACTTGTATTCAGATCAATGAATGAGGTAGAATTTAAGGAAAGCTCTTTTGCTTTTCTCATTAAAATTTTTTTCTATTAATATGGTTTATTGCTTATAAAATGTAAAAAAAAAAAAAACCCACTTGAACATATTTAATGCACAAGCAAAAAGTCAGAGCATATGTAACACAATTGAGGGAAAGAGTTGGAACAGGAGGGATTGGGAAAGAGCAAGGATCTGGATTCAAGTCCTAGTTCTGTCCACTACTGAGTCTTCCCACTTTGTTCACTTTTAAAATGGGAATAATAGTGCTTAGACATCACTCAATAATATTAATAGAGGTCACAGTTCCGAATCAATGAGGGGACTTGTTTGTGGAAAAATGAAATCGAAGGAGAATGGAATTTCCCACAAACTTTTTGAATCTCCTGGTAGCGTATAGTGCAGACTCAATCAATATCTACTGCTGTACTTCAGAGCCCTATGGTGCAATGTTTAACTCTTGGCTGATAACTGGAAGGTTGACAAGTTGAACCCAACTAGACACTCCTCAGGAGCAAAGATCCTGAAATCTATTTCCTCAAAGATTGTTGGTGTTGTTTAGTGTCATCGAGTCAGTTCCAACTCACAGCGACCCTGTGTAGGGTTTCCAAGGAGCAACTGGTGAGTTTGAATGGCTGACCTTGTGGTTTAAACCAACCTTCTAGGCCAGTGAAATTAACCACACCAGGACTCCCCTTAAAGATTACAGCTTAGAAAACCCAATAGGGCAGTTGGAGGTGACTCAAGAGCACCTACTAACTATGCTAGAGTGCTGAGTCCCAGGGTGGCACAAGTAGTTATGCACTTGAGTACTAGCTGAAAGGTTGGCACTTCGAACCCACCCTGAGGTGCCTGGGGAAGAAAGGGCTGGTAATGAGCTTCCTAAAAGTCACAGCCTTGAATTCCTGTGGCGCTTTTCTATGGTCACCATGAGTCTGAACTAACTGGTTAGCAGACCCCCATCACCACCGTTGCTATACTTGGTCAACGACAATTGGCTGGAACACTGCTGTTCAGTCTACATTCATCTGAGGAATGGGCAAACTGAAGGCACAGCCAAATGTGGCCTACATTTGAGAATTTCAGAATGCTTTTTATTCATAAAAATGTTCTGATGTGGTGCTATGGGTTAATGTGCTGGACCGTACGGTCGGCGGTTCAAGTTCCTCGGAAACCCTATACAGGATCCCTAAGGGTCGGATCTCACTCAATGGCACTTAACAACAAGATCACTTATTCATAAGTAGCTACATGGTGGCTCCTTGCAAATTAATTATTCAAGACTCACGGCTCTCCTCCACTGGGGGTGGGACAACTATACTTGGGTGAGCACTGGGGTGGGGGCTTAGGACTCTGCAGCTGTGCCAGGAGGTAGATGCAGAAAGGCAAGAGCCCAGAGACAAAGTCACAGCTAGGATATCTCATTTACCAGATTAACTCTCAGCTGGCCAGTGTCCAATCTTCCCTCTGATGCACAGCCCTCTTCAGTCATTGAGCATGCCCTGTGAGGTCGCTGGACCAGTGGAGCTGGACAGGAAGGAATGCAGGTCAGGGCTGGTCTCTAGCCCACAGGCCTTCTGACTAAAGAGGACTTCCCTGGCCACCTCCACTGGAGAGGGGTCTACAAGATGCTGCTCTGGGGAAGTCTGGAAGAAAGAACGTCCGCTAGGTTCACATAATAAGACTGGATTTGCCTTCTTGTTCTCACATTTCTAGAACATTCCAGAGGCTAAAACAGGCTGTGTCCATTACAGCTGTGAGCTGATAGAGCACTTAAACTGATGAACGCTTCTCCTCCCCTCACCGGCTCCCGGAAGCACAGGTCTCAGATGCTGTAGAATCACACAGGAACTGCAGGGAAGATGCAGGCACTCAGAGGGGAGAAGGTGGGAAGTCAGGGCACAATGATGAGAAAATGCCAAACCTTCCAGGCAGGTTTCTCTCTCTCCTCAGGCAGGATGTTCCCTTCATACCAAATCTCCAACTCCTAACCGACTAGGGGCCCACTCTCCCTCCTCCTTTCTGTTCCACTTGGCTGCTTTACAAAACAGGGTAAGGTTATGGTGCATGAAGTCAGAGGCAGCCCCCCTCAGTCCCCTTCAGGCCTCCTGACCTGAATTGAAAGTACCAAGGCCGCTTTGCACCCACGCAGTCCCATGACGCCCTGGACTCTGGGTCCATGTAAATCTAGAACATATAGTCTGAAAAGTGGGGTGCTCACAGAGACCACAGTACAGAGACCTGGAAGGGGGGTGTCTGGAAAACCTGTGACATATGGTTGTTGTGTGGTGCTGTAGGATAAGCACTGGAAGCACATGGTTGGTGGTTCAAACTCACCAGCCGCTCCTCAGAAACCCTATATCGACTCTACGGCATTTACCACCACCACCACCACCACCAACACTTATTAAGTCACCATAATGGTACAATGAGCACTTCCAACAAACAGGCAAGACACATTTCTAACTCATCAGATTTTGGCAGAAAAATAGTTTAGCCATCTGCAGCGACAAGGTGAAGTGGCAAGAAAGTGATGGCTTTTGAAAATAAAACTAGATGTGAACACGCCTGATTTTCTGGGCAAGTCACACTTAACACTTTTGGTAAATGGAGCTCTTGTTTGTAAAGTGCCTGACAAACCGTGTTGTTGTTTTTGGTGTGCCGTCGAATGCATTCCAACTCATGAGTACACTGCATAGGATTTCTGATGCTGTAAATCTTTTTTGTTGTGTGTTATTGACTTGGTTCTGACTCATAGTGATCTTGTCTAGGGTTTTCAAGAACAGCTGGTGGGTTTGAACTGCTGACCTTTTGGTTACCAGTCCAGTGCTGATCCTATAGAGCCACACCAGGGCCCGTAGGGGCTCAGTAACCATCTCCATTCAAAGATTGTTGTTATTGTTAAGTGCCATAGAATTGGTTCTGACCCATAGCGACCCTGTATAGGGTTTCCAAAGAGCAGTTGGTGATCTTGAACCACTGAGCTTGCGGTTGAGGCCGACTTTGCAGTCCAGCGCATTAACCCACAGCACCACACCAGGGCTCCATGCAAGGATGCAACTCAGCAAATGGAATTGACTGATCAAGAGAAAAATAGAAACTTGTTAAAAGTTTTGAAAATTTCATCTAAAAGAAGGACTTCTAGGGCCTATTGATTTAACTCCTTCTATTTTCTTTTGTTTTACAAATGAATGGAAGAACTCTGAGACCAAGTTTAGTGCAGAATCTTAGGGACTGATTGGACTTAGGACAATGAGGGAGGAAGTGGTCCAGCCTAACTGATGAATTCTGAGAGAAACTCTGAATTCCGTAAGTCTGCCCTGCTAGGACGCTCCTTGATTTCCAGTCTGGATTTGACTTTGCCAATACTACTTGTTTTTCTTGATAAAACATTAAAAACTAGAATAAACCCAAAGGGAGGGGAAGGACTAAATTCCATATTGAAACTCCCTGTGTGAAATGTGAAGTTCTTTGCTCTATTTTAGCAGATCCTGCCTTCAGGCTCCTGGTGTCTCACACAATTTTATGCCTGTTGTTAAGTACTCAGGACTCCGCTTAAAACAGAATGAAACATTGCCCGCCTTCCTGTGCCATCTTCACTATAGTAAGGACCTTGAGTTCCTTGCTGGAGCCAAAGGATCATCTTGCTAAAGGCTTTCCTTCTTCTTTAACTGAGTGTGGACCAAGAGGAAGAGGATGTTTCTTGTCATCATTATAGAAGAGACAGGAGTCATTTCTCAGGCAATGACAGTGATAATTTGAGAGACTTGGATTTATCTGACCCTGTACAGGGTCGCTATGGGTCGGAACCGACTCGACGGCACTTAACAACAACATAGGAATCCAGTTTTAAGGCTTTTTCTTTAACCAACACTAAAATAAAAACTTTTCCTTATTGTGTTTCGAAAGCCCAAGTCAGTGCAGTTTGCATAACAAATCCCTAGAGACATCCCCTTAATATTTAACTAAGGCTAAATTACAGATTCGACTTCAGACAGCCAGGGCAGAATCTCTGACGCCTAGTTGAGTTTCATTCAATGCAAGTTAGTGAGGGTTACAATCTGGCCATTGTTGAATACTTTTAAAGACTCATTAATCTCAAACAAGAACCAATTTAACAAGCTCGGCAATCGTTTGAAGTAAACCCCCTGTATTGGTTAAAATAGAGGATTAGGAGGTAATCACATTTAAAGTCATCTTTTGACACTAAAATTGACCCCAGTCTAGGGTTGTGAATTACAGGGATGGGGACAGGCTTCCTTCTCAGGTGACAGACTGCCTTGAGATAGCCAGATGGCAGTCTGTCCACATCTAAAGGGACACCATTCCATGTTGCCATCTCAGTAAAAGGTTCACCTATTAAATAAATTTGGGGATTGTTGTTGTTGTTAAGTGCCATAGAGACTCTGTATGAGTGAGCTTGAACCACTGCCCTTGCAGTTGAAATGCCTTTGCAATATTATTCATAATAATACTTTTAGTTCTATAGCATTTAGGTTGTTTAGATGTTGTTGTTAAGTGCCATCAAGTTGGTTTCGACTTATAGTGACCCTAGTTGGGTTTTCGAGGAGCAGTTGGTGAGTTTGGACCACAGAGCTTGCGATTCACACTGACTTTGTGGTCCAGTGCTTATCCTACAGCACCACACCAGGACTCTGCTTAGACTGTTGTTGTTAAGTGTCTGCGAGTTAGTTCTGACTCATAACAACCCTGTACAGGGTTTCTGAGGAGCAGCTGGTGAGTTTAGATAGTAGGGCTACAATAAGCAGGTAACATTTCAGTCTGCTTTGTAGTATTGTTATGTGCCATCGAGTGGATTCAAACTCATAGCAACCCTGTATAGGGTTTCTGAGGATTAGCCACTGGGTTTGAACCTCAGACCTAACCAGCAGTTCCTAAAGCGTCGTCACCTTGCTGTCTGATAGACCCTGAGTCCTGCCTACCCCACGTGTACCAGAGTTGAACTGTGCTCCCTACAACACTGGCCCTTTTCTCTGAGAAGCACTCGGTGTTTCTGGGTAGACTCAAAACTCCACCTTTTCAGTGAGCTGCTGATCCTGACAACCATTTGCACTAACCAGGCAGGGCCTCAGCTTTGCATTAGCTTCAGTAGCTGCCAACCAGAATGTTAGAGATACGGGAAACCATCATTTTAAATTCAGCTCTCCCCCTTGGATTAATTTGTCTTGGAATAGAAGGAACAGAAGGGCCTGCCAAAAAAGCAATGCTCTGTTTTTACAGCTTCCTTATCATTAAGACTTGGGTTCTATAAAAAAAAAAAAAAATTAAATATTTATTTTTGCCAAGCAACTAACTGTTAAAAAAAAAAAAGTTCTCTAAATCATATTGAATA
>NW_006408562.1:13298831-13300333 GCF_000296735.1 Chrysochloris asiatica | reverse complement strand
TATGAGTTGGAACGGACTCGATGGCACTTAATAACAACAACAGCCAGAGGTGGGTGAACTGTACACCGTGTTGCACAATGAACTAGGTCAGATCGTCATGAGAATTGGAACCAAAAGACACAGTTGGGAAGTTATCAGTTGGTAACAGGAGACTGAGAAGCAGAGATGCAAAATCATGGCCCAATTCTAGAAGACAACCACACTGACGACCAGCGTTCGACGTGAGGCTCTCCTTCTTGGACTCCCAGTAACCTGACATTAAAGTGCCCCTTTTGAAAGTTAGTTTGAATGGGTCTCTGTTTGTGGAACACAGAATTCCCCAAGCAGTACTGCCAATGAGACATGAAAAATAATACAACATCATCATTGTGTTTTTACACATCCTCAAATCAGTTAAAAGCCAACTTGAAAAAAAATGGAAGCCAACTTCTAAAAAAAGCTGACAAAGTCACGAACGTGTTAGTACAAAATGGCTAAGCAATATGTTGATGACTCCATGTATTATTAAGATAAAATACTGAGGCCCAGAAGCTGAGGATGCTAAATTCTAACAGATAACATTCCAAAAGTGGTCAGCCCAGAAGAAGAACTGGACTGTTTGGAGCTGGCATCTCCTCCCCTAGATGACAGATTCAGTTTACAGCGGCAGCAGGAACTTCTGTTAGATAAAACTTAGAGCTGATTAAACAAGTTTTCTTTGTGCCTCTCATAGATCAAAGTACCTCTGTCCTGGGAAACAGAATGCGTAGAATTGACTGTCAGCTCTTACAAAACATGTTTAAACCCTGCACTCTAAGCTCTCTGCAGGAATCCCAGCTTAGCAGACTTGGACTCTGCAGGGAGATTCCTCACTGGTGTCACCTCCTAATAAGCTCTCTTTTCTACTCTACTTCATAGTGTGCTTATTGGTTGTGTTGCTCCAGGGCAGGAACCCGGTTTTCTGGTAACAATGTGAAAAACTATGTTCAGCTTCAAGGTCAGCAGTTCAAATCCACCAGCATCTCAGAAAGAAAAAGGCAAGGTTATCTTCTCCAGTAAAAATAGAAAGCATCAGAAACCCTATACAGGGTCTCTGTGAGTCAGAATCCACTCGATGGCATATAATAATAACAATAACAACAACAACACGACGAACCTTCACAGTTCTATCAGCCCCCAAGAGTCAGAAAAAGGCTTGACTCCATAGGAAATGGGTCTACTAGCGCCTGGTGGAAACAGTCATTTCATTTTGGTTGTTGTTGTTGTTAGGTGCCATAGAGTCGGTACTGACCCATAGTGACCTTATGCACAGCAGAACAACACACTGCCCAACCCTGGGTCAACCTCACTACTGTTGTCATGCTTGCGTCCATGGATGCTGCCACTTGGCCAATCCATCTCATTCGGGGGGCGGTCTTCCTTTATTTCTCTGACCCTCCACCTTACCAAACATGATATCCTTCTCCAGTGACTGGTCCCTCCTGACAATATGTCCTAAGTATGAGAGACGAAGTTTGGCCATC
>NW_006408562.1:13294918-13297576 GCF_000296735.1 Chrysochloris asiatica | reverse complement strand
AAAGTCCAAAGACAAATGTGGTGCTTAACTTTGAAACAATATGCCACATTTAACTTCAGTATGGACTTCAATCTTTCATTGTGTCTGTACTTTCCTTAATTTTGATTTCCTTTTTCTAAGTTTCCTGTTTTTCTTGGATCTTATTTTGCATGCTATGAAGTATCTGTGAGCAGAAGAAAGAACTAAATATGTAAATTAAAACACCCTAAGAGCAGAGACTGAGTCTCCAGGGTTCTGGTGTAGTAGCTGCATTTGCATTGTCATTTTGCAAAATGGAAGATAATTTTATTGAGCAAAAAGGAAATGAAACTTTGCTGCACGTTATCAAGCTGGCCAGCATCCAGTTTCAATGAAATTGCCTCTATTCTTGTTTAAGACACAGCAAAACTATTGAAAAGATTTTTTAGGGGATGGTTAGAAGGGGTTAGGGCAGTCAGATTCTGAGGTCATGCAAAAGGTTAGGTAGTTGACTATTAACCGAAAAGTTTGGCAGTTCAAATCCACTCAGAGACACTTTGGAAGTCTAGCCTGGCATGTACAGGTAATCCCTGGGTTAAAATGGGGTTCTGTTCTAACAACTGTCTTGTCAGTCAACTGTGATGTAAGTCAAATACCTCTTTTGTTGTTGTTTAGTTTTCATTATTTTGGCCTTGTAGCCCTGACGGTTGGTTCAGCCCACCAGCGCTCCCAGGGAGAAACAGGAAGCTGTCTGCTCCTGTAAGGATCTACGGTCTTGGAAGCCGTACATGGCCACTCAATGGCAGTGGGTTTTTTTTTTTTAATTATTATTATTGATATTATTTATAAATGAGTCCTGGAGTGATACTGTAGGATAAGCATCAGACTGCTAACCACAAGGCTGGTGCTTATTTCAAACCCAGCAACCGTTCCTTGGAAACCCTGTACAAGGTAACTCAGCTGGAGGCAACTGAATGGCCCACAACACCAACAATCTTTACAAATCTTTGAGCATTTGTGAGTATGCATCTGAAAACGGTAATGCTGATGAATCATAAGGAGCGACATTGTATGCAGTACATATTAGTAACATGAAGATGCACAAAAGGAAGCTCAAACAGATGGTTGAAAGTTTAGTTCGTTGTGACTTCAAAAAGATCACAGCCTTTGCTGTAGAGGATGAAATCTGAAGGCTTTTTGTCTGTGAATGACTCCTGCTTGTTGCTAAGTGCCGTCAAGTCAGTTCTGATTCATAGAGACAGTGTATATGGTTCAGAGCAGCTGCTGGTAAGTTTGAAGTGCCAATCTTGCAGTTAGAAATCCAGCGCTTATCCTAGGAGCCAAAGCAGGACTCCTAGCGAACTTTATTCCATCTTGTGCGTAGGCGTATGTATTTGGATGCCAAGTTTTCTTGAGTACCTTCTGCACTTCTCATAGGTGCACTGCCTGAGTTAGAAATAGTACATTTAAAAGTAGGTTTGGAGATCAATTCCCCCAGTCAGGTCTCGAAGGAACATTCTTAAACACATCCCTTAAGGGTCTGATTGTGATGTCCCACCAGAGAGCATCAGAGACTGTAAATTTCCTGTCTGCTATCGATCGTCCTCTCCCTGCTTTCCACGGGCCCGGTGTGTGTGTGTGTGCCACTTGCTGTAGCTGTCAATCATGGTCGTGGGAGGAGATTGCTGTGTTCCCAGAGCCCCACAGAAAGTCACCACACAGAGAAAGACACATCAGGGCGTCTCTGATTTCCCTAACCTGGGAGATCTATGTTTGTCTTTGTCTTGTATTTAGTTTTATTTTAAGACTTAAAAAGAGTCTGTATAATATTTATACCTTTGAAGATGGGGTCTCTTTTTCCCCATATACTACCTTGAAAACACTGTGGAGCACAGTTGTACTGTGATATACACGTGGTGACCATGAGTCAGATTACACTGGCTGGCATTTGATAGGGGCTGTCATTCTGCCAAAATGGAAACTAGGAGATTAGATAAAGGCTTCTGGAGGTAACCTCTCTCAGAAACACTGCCTCAGTGTCTCTTTATTCTACTCAGGTCATCTAGTCAATGACTTCTATTCTCAAGTCTGATTTCCTCTAAGTCCAATGGCAGATGAAAACCTTGAAATGGTACAGAAGATGAAAAGCATGACTTGATTGATGGCTTTGAGTGACTTTAAGGATGTTGTTGTTGGTAAGGGTCATCAAATCCATTTCAACCTATAGAGTTTCCCAGGAGTGAGTGGTGGGTTTGAACCACCAACCTTGCAATTAGCAGTCCAGTGCTTATCCTACAGTGCCACATCAGGACTCTAATTTAAGGATGTTGTTAAATGCAGTTGAGTCGGTTCTGACCCATAGCCACCCTGTATAGTGTTTCCGAGGAGTGGCTGATGAGTTTGAACCACTGACCTTGTGGTTCAAACTGACCTTGTGGTATAGCACATTAATCCACAGCACCACACCAAGACTCTAATTTAAGGATATTGTTGTTGTTAAGTGCCGTCGAGTTGATTCTGACCCATAGCAACCCTGCATAGAGTTTCCAAGGAGCAGCTGGTGAGCTTGAACCACCAACCTTGCAGTTCAAAGGACTTTGCAGGCTAACACATTAGTCCACAGGGCCACAGCAGGACTCCAAATTTAAGGATAGCCTACCCAAATTTTCGGGGATAAAACATCTCTGAGTTGTCAAGACC
>NW_006408562.1:13291672-13293961 GCF_000296735.1 Chrysochloris asiatica | reverse complement strand
ATGGTGAAAGAACACAACCTTGTCACACACCTTTCCCAATTTTAAAACATTCAGTGTTCCCATGCTCTGTTCGAACAACTGCTTCTTGGTTCAGGTACAGATTTCTCAGAAGTACAATTAAGTGTTCTGGAATACTCATACTTTTCAATGTTGTCCATAGCTTGTCATGATCCACACAATCGAAAGGCTTTGCGTAGTCAATAAAGCATAGGTAAAGATCTTTCTGATATTCTCTGCTTTCAGCCAAGATTGAATTATATTCCCCTCAAATATGTGTGGTAAATCCTAAACTCTATGCCTGTGACTATAATCCTAAATGGTGGTTTGGAAATGGTTGCCTTGGTTATGTTAACAAGGCAGAATTGTTACTGTTGTTGTTAGGTGCCATGAAGTCAGTGCCCACTCATAGGGACATGATGTACAACAGAAGGAAACACTGTCCAGTCTGCATCATCCTCACAATTGTCATGCTGAGCCCCTGCCTGCTACCATGTGCCAGTCCATCTCGTTGGGGGTCTTTCTCATTTTTGCTGATGCTCCACTTTACCAAGCATGATGTCTTTCTCCAAAGAATGGTTCCTTCTGACAATATGTCCAAAGTATGAGACACCAAGTCTCACCATCCTGGCTTTCAAGGAGCATCCTGGTATACTTCCTCCAACACAGATTTGTTTGTTCTTCTGGCAGCCCACAGTCCCTTCAATATTGTTTATAACACCATAACGCAAATGCATCAATTCTTCTACAGTATTCCTTATTAATGTCCAACTTTCCCATGCATATGAGGTTATCAAAAATACCATGGGTCAGGTGCACTTTAGTCCTCAAACTGACATTTTTGCCCCTGGACACTTTAAAAAGGTCTTGTGTAGCATATTTGCCTAATGCGATATGTCATTTGATTTCCTGTCTACTGCTTCATGAGTGTTGATGGTGGATCCAAGCAAAATGAAGTCTTTGACAACTTCCATCTTTTCACCACTTATCATGATGTTCTTTGGAGGTCTAGTGGTGAGGAATTTCATTTTCTTTACATTGAGGTACAATCCATACTGGAGGCTGTAGTCTTTGATCTCCACCAGTAAATATTCCAGCAAACAAGGTTGTGTCATTTGCATATCACAGGTTGTTAATGAATTTTCCTCCAACCCTAATGTCATGTTCTTTTTCATATAACCCAGTTTCTCATATTATTTGCTCAGTACACAGATTTCATAAATATGGTGAAAGAACACAACCATGAAGCACACATTTCCTGATTTCAAACCATTTAGTATCCTCTTGTTCTGTTCAAAAGACCACATCTTGCTCTATGTACAGGTTCCTCACGAGTACAAGAAGTTAGCGTTGTTGGGTTAGGTGCCATTGAGTTGGTACCGACTCACAGCAACCTTACACAGCAGAACGAAACACTGCCCGATCCTGGGCTGCCAAAAGAACCAACAGATCTATGTTGGAAGAAGTGCAGCCAGGGTGCTCCTTGGAGGTCAGGATGGCCAAACTTGTCTCTCCTACTTCAGACATATTGTCAGGAGGGACCATTCGCTGGAGAAGAAGTTAGTAGTGGTGAACAGATAATCATAATACTTACAACCCATATGATGATCAACCTCCTGGATAAATAAGGGTCAATATTCCATTGAGTGAACGGAAGAAAGGTGATATAGAACACTTCTTGACCCAGAGCAGCTGAAAATCTGAATAGGTAGTAGTAGAAATAATTCTTCACGATGTAGTTCTCTGTATAAGCCTGAAAGACAAAAGGTAGAAGACTGAGTCCACTGACCATATTACTGTGGGGCAAGTTTGAAAACCACTATCTAAAACTCACAGGCCTCGATTGCCAACGTGTGGCCTCCCTGGCAGTCACATGACTACAGTGCCACTCAAAGTCTTCACTGTTTGTTCACGTACATCCAGTCAACTCCAGTTTGTCCACATACATACAAAAGATGCTAGTTTTTCAGATAATTGATAACTAACAGCCAAGACAGAAATACAAGAGAAAAACCACCAAACCAAACCCAAATGATTAGTTTCATGTGTATTGCTGTTATTAAGTGTTGTCGAATTGATGAATGTTGTTGGCAACACTTAACAACAACACCACAGGGTTTCAGAGCCTGTAAATCTTTACAGGAATAGAAAGTCTCATCTTTTTACTGAAAAGCAGCTGGTAGGCTTGAACTATCAATCTTGTAGTTCCCAGTCACCTGCTTATCTTACAGAGCCACCACACTCCCAGAAGGCTGGAGACTTGGGGGAAATTGAGCTCTGCTAAGGCAGACC
>NW_006408562.1:13290682-13291230 GCF_000296735.1 Chrysochloris asiatica | reverse complement strand
AGGAGCAGAGTTGTACTCTGACACGTACAGAGTTACCACAAGTCAGAATCGATGATACGGAAGTGACCAGGGACGCTGTAATGGGGTGGGGGTGGGTTATCCGGATGAGCCAATGTGATCACTAGGGTCCTTGAGAGATGGAAAGAAGCAGAAAGTCCAGAGTCAAAAAGATTTGAAGATGCTGCACTGTGGGCTTTGTGGATGGAAGAATGTGGGCAAATCCGTTGTTTGTGTACCACCAAGTTGATTCCAACTCACAGTGGCCCTGGAGGACAGGGTACAAAGGGCCTCGTTGGGTGTGTTAGGCTGCAGTCTTTATAGGGGCAGATCGTCTGGTCTTTTCTCCTCAAGAACAGCTGCTGGGTTTGAACCACCAACCTTTTGGTTAGCAGCCAAGCATTTAACCATGGTGCCACTGGAATTCTGGAAGCTAGAGAACACAAGGAACTGGATTCTCCCCTCGAGCCTCCACAGGGCTGTCCCTGTCAAAATCTTGATTTCATAGAAGTATGGATGCATTTAAGTTACGGTGTTGGAAGAGAATAGTG
>NW_006408562.1:13263017-13287822 GCF_000296735.1 Chrysochloris asiatica | reverse complement strand
ACAACTTCAATCTTTTCTCCATTGATAAGAATGTTGTTTATTGGTCCAGTGGTGAGGATTTTTGTTTTCTTGACATTGAGATGTAATCCATACCAAAGGTTGTGCTCTTTGATCTTCATCAATAAATGTTTTAAGTCCTCTTCACTTTCAGCAAGCAAGGTTGTATCATCTGCATATCGCAGGTTCCTCCGATCTTGATGGCCACGTCTTTCTTCATAGGGGCAGGGAAAAAAAAACAAAACAAAAAAAAACGACTTAAGAAGATCAACAGAAATGCACAGATGATTTAAGGGCCTGGTGATGGTGGTTGTCTTTAGCTGTCACTAAGTCAGCCCAACGCACAGTGACCCCATGAGTGAAATGCTGCCCACTTCAGCATCATCCCTGTGGTTGGCTGAGAAGGGTACTGCTGTGATCCATCAAGTTTTCCTTGGTGAGCTTTCAAAGTAGACTGCCAGGCCTTTCTTCTGTGTCTTAGTCTGGAACGTCTATCGAAGCCTGTTCAGCATCATAGTAACACACAAGCCTCCACTGACATGTGGGAGGTGACTGCGCTGAGGTGCATTAGCCAGAAATCAAACTCAGGACTTCCACACGGAAGGCAGAATCCTACCACGGAAACACGCACACGAACATGCCATAGAAGTGTGCTAATGCTGTTGTATGACCTGACTCAAGACGACCCCATGTGTGCAGAGTGGAACTGTTCCATAGGGTTTTCAAGGCTGCGGCCTTTTTAAAAAAACTTTTTATTGTGAACTGAGTGAAGATTTTTTACAGGAAAGATCACTAACTTTACATTCAGCAAATTTGTTTCATCATAGTTACTACAATCCCCTCCCTGCAACAATTATCCTGCTTCCTCCCTGGGACTCTCCATTTACATCTGATCTGTCACAAATGAACAAAGCAAACATATATGATGTACACAAACACAACAAAACAAATATATATACATATTTGTTGTTTTGTGCCATGGAGTCGGTTCCGACTCATAGCGACTCTGTACAGGGTTTCCAAGGCTGTAAATCTTTACGGGAGCAGAAAGCCTCATCTTTCTCTCATGGAACAGCTGGTAGTTTCGAACTGCTGACCCTGAGGTTCGTAGCCTGATTTGTAACCGCTATGCGATCTTTTGGAGGCAGGTCACCAGATCTGTCTTCCCAAGACCCTCTGGCTACATTCAAACAATCAACTTTTCTAGTAGTTGAGTGCATAACTGTCTGTGACACCCGGGGAGGCACTCAAAAGTGTGAGAAACACTCCTAAATTATGGTATATTAGTAACAAGTCCCAGGAGAATGTCACTATGCTTGGTAGAGTGGACTGTTAGTGAAAAGATCAAGACCTCCAATGGGCTGGACTGACATGTTAGCAGCAGTGATGAGCACACGTGTAACAGCACTCATGGAGGATGGCGGGACCAGGCAGTGTTTCGCTCTGCTGTGCATTGAGTCTCTGTGAGTCTGAACGGACTCAACGGCATCCAATAATGTGTTGTTAAGTACAGTCAAGTCGCTTCTGACTCAGTGTTTTCCAGGAACAGCTGATGGGTTTGAACTGCCAACATTGTGGTTCGCAGTCCAGTGCTGATCCTACAGTGCCACAACCATAGTAGCAAGTTAATAGAACAAAAACATCACCCCTTGTTAAATTGAAAGAAAAAGTAGAAATTTAATGCTATTTAAGGTAGTTAACTAAAGGAGCTCTGGTAGCGCAGTGGTTATGAATCGGGCTGCAAACCGCAAGTTCAGCAATTCGAAACTACCAGCTATTCCATGGGAGAAAGATGAGGCGTTCTGCTCCCGTAAAGATTCACAACCTCGGAAACCCTGTACAGGATCGCTATGAGTCGGAACCGACACCATGGCACATAAGAACAACAACAAGGTAGTTATAAACTTTGTAAAAATCAAATCAAATACTAAACACAGGGAGGAAAAGAGGCAGAGATATTACAGGTGGAAACTTTATAATAAACTCACAGGTATGGACATTAGTTTTATGTTGTTGTACACAAAGCGTACAGTCCTTAAATCCTGGGGAATTCAGAGACTAAGATCTGTGCATTTTCCTGCAAATATTCGTTCTGTGCCTAAGTGGTCCCAGCCCCTGTGTTGGGTTCTTAGGATACCCCAATGCATCAGGTAAGGTACCAGTTCGGAGGTATTCATAATTAGGCTTGGGAAAGCCAAAGAATAGAATTTAGAGGATGCATTTTATTTTTGATTCTTCAGCTACAACCACAGAAGATTCACTTGTACACATATCCCAGCAACCTCAACTGAGGATAGAATTAGCCCAGATTTCATAGGATCAATTGCAAGTGGTGGTGGTGGGGGTGGAGGGGTTAGTCTCTGAAAAGTGTTTGAGGTGACTGGATGACGATGGAAGTTGTAGATCCAGTGAGAGAGAAGGCCCAGACAGCAGCAGGCAGTCACCGACTTAGACAGCGTCCCTGACTCCAGCATTCCAAATCCCTGCTGCTGAGGTTGCGTGGTGCACCCACTCACAGATGACTTGGACCTCTCTCTGCCTCATCTTCTGAGCTTAAGCTCGTACGTTTACTTCGTCCCCTCCATTTAGTACTCATAGGAAGCTTCTAACAAGGTGTTACTAAGGCCAAGAGATGGGGAATGCATTTAAAGAAAAGGATAACAATTATGTGATTTTTTAGTGTTGTTGCTATGGATATGCACAGAAGACCAGGCACCAACTGATCAATTTCTACCTGCATCATTCATTCAGGGACACTGGTTACATTCTTCAAGTTGTACAAGCATTCTTACCCTCTTTTCCAAATTCTTCCTGCCCCTTAATTCCTATCTGGGGGAAGGCTATTTTAAAGGACTTACACCCTGGAAACCCTGTACAGGGTCGCTATGGGTCGGAACCGACTCGACGGCACTTAACAACAACAACAACAACAATGTGCTTGAAGCCTTGAAAAGGTCAAGAGTACTTTTATGTTTAAGGAATAAAACAAGATGACCTTGGAAATTGTATTTGATGTTTCTGGCTGCCTACCAAGTCTGCATTCCATTCTCCTTCCTCCCCGTTTCTCGGCTTTATTCCAGCATTTGTACCTCCCCACCATGGCCCTGTGACTTGGGGGAAGTTGACACTACCCTCAGGCCCAGAGGTGGAGCTGGATTCCTTTAAACCCATTCTGGTCAGTTAGAAAAATCAGCCTCAAGCCAAGCAATGCATGGTACTAGCCTGTGGCTGGTAACTGGTCCAGTGTGAGTGCACGTAAACTAAGCGAGGGGAGGGGAGTCTCTTATTTGAGATGAACTTAACTACTAAATGAACTACAAGGAGAGAGAATGGCAATAGATCCACCCTAAATAAAACACGTCAATTCTGAATCATGGCAACCTCAGGTGTATCAGACTAGAACACTGTGCTCCTGAGGGTTTTCAATGGCTGTTATTTTAGAAGCAGATCACCAAAACCAATATAAAACAAGGTGCCTCTGGGTGGACTCAAACCCAGCCAAGCAGCTGAGTGCTTAACCCTGTTTGCCCCAACCAGGGACTCCACATAGGAAAAACACTATCGAACTAAATAAGAAAGTACGGAGTTTCACCTATCTGCCAAGATACGTGGTCTGGATTTGCGGAACAATGACAAAAGACAGTGAAAGATGCGTGACCTGCTCTCCTCTCTGTCTCTAACTCGAGCAGAACCTGATGTGAAGCAGATTCTGTTTTCTAAATACACATAAACAGCTTTGGCCTGGAGGTAAACCCTGGAAAAGACTTTTCTACATAAAAGTGAGTTATTTCAACCCACCTGGTACACCTGGTAATCTGTCCTGGTTTGAAGTTGTACAATGAGAACTTCTGAAAAAGATTAAACCCCACTCCGGGGAAATGTCTTAACATCCAAGTGTCGCATGATATTAAGGATGCTCACGGACAAGAATTTCTCTATGCTGGAGGTTTACCTGAGAGACCAACATCACTATCTTAATCCTATAAACAACAAAAATGTCCTTCAAGGATAAAAGTGACATAAAACTATTTAATATGTTATCTATTACTAATTAACACATTAATTAAAAATAGGTAACATTTGTGGTATAGTTGTTGTTATGTGCCACTGAATCAGTACTGACTCATAGCGAACTTATTATGCACAACAGAATGAAACATTGCCTGGTCTTGGGCCAACCTCGCAATTGTTGCCACGCTTGAGTCCATCGATGCTGCTACTTGGCCAATCCATCTCGTTGGGGGTCTTCCTCTTTTTCTCTGACACTCCACCTTACCAAACATGATATCCTTCTCCAGTGACTGGTCCCTCCTGACAATATGCCTGAAGTATGAGAGATGAAGTTTGGCCATCTTGGTCTCCAAGGAGCACTCTGGCTGCACTTCTTCCAACACAGATCTGTTGGTTTTTTGGCAGCCCATGGCACTTTCAATATTCTCCTCCAACACCATAACTCAAAAGCATCAATTCTTCTATGGTCTTCCATATTTACTGACCAGCTTTCACATGCATATGAAATTACTGAAAATACCATGGCTTGGGTCAGACACACCTTATTAGTCTTCAAGCTGACATCTTTGTTCTTCAACACTTTAAAAAGGTCTTGTGAAGCAGATTTGCCTAATGCAATATGTCGTTTGATCTCTTGACTGCTGCTTCCATGAGTGTTGATAGTTGATCCAAGAAGAATGAAGTCCTTGACAACTTCGATTTTTTCTCCATTGATAAGAATGTTGTTTATTGGTCCAGTGGTGAGAATTTTTGTTTTCTTTATATTGAGATGTAATCCATACCTAATGCTATGCTCTTTAATCTTCATCAGTAAATGTTTCAAGTCATCTTCACTTTCAGCAAGCAAAGTTGTACCATCTGCATATCACAGGTTGTTAATGAGTCTTCCTCCAATCCTGATGCCACGTTTTTCTTCATAGAACCAAGCTTCTCGTATTATTTGCTCAGCATACAGTTTGAATAAGTATTGCGAAAGAATACAACCTTGTTGCTGGAAGCTGTGTTTTAGGGCAAAATGCTATTATTCAAACAGCTCTCTCCTTGCTTTCATGACAATGTTGAGAGGGTAGGGTAGAAACATCTTTGGCAGTTTTCTCATCATTGGAACATTTTACTTTGGGAAGGTAAAGAGTCTAGTGGCACAGTGGTTAAATATTTGTTGGCAGTTCAATCCCCCAGCTACACCAAAGAATAAAGATATGGCCAAGTGCTTTACAGATTTACAGTCTTTGGGGCAGTTTTATTCTGTCCTATAGGGTCACCACAAGAGTCACTTCTTTTAGAAGGATCAGCATGAAGCAGGTCCCCTCGAGGCGGAGGTTAAAGATATCCCAAATGTCCGCTATTCCGCTCCATCATCCTTGACAGCAACCACTATTCCTCCCCTCAGCCTCCTCCCTCTTGTCCCAGGGCCCCATAATTCACTGCAACATCTCGCAGAACTCCTGAATCGTCAAGGAAATGGCTCACACACTTGTGGAGATTGGCAAGTGCCAAATCCATAGGTCAGACGTCAGTCTGGTGGATGCTCCTCACGCCAAATCGGACTGTTGACTGACAAGGCCTCAGAAGCTGGCTAATGCAGTCAGTCCTAACAACTGGAGGTCAGACTGAGATGAGGCAGATGCAGGAACCAGAGCACAGAGCACGTGAGCCTATTTTACCAACGTTGTTCACTACAACTGCAGAGACTCAAATTCCACTAAAGCAGGAGAGCACTGAACTCAAGTCAGCAAGCAGGCTCCCTGAAGCCTGGGTGAGGGTCTTTGAGGGTGGTACCTGATGTCTGATTAGTGTTTGTTAGGGTGACTCAGGACAGAAACCCAGCCTCTGCACAGCCTCAGTCAGGAAGGGGGTTCATAAAGATGGTGCTTTGCCCAAACCCAGGATGTTGATGGAGGTGTGTTGTCAACCCTGTGATATCAAATAGACTGGGTAAAGACACACAGTGGCTACTGTGCCTGTTAGGAGTCCTGGTGGGGTGCTATAGGATAAGCACCACATGTTAGGTGGGTCAGATCGGGTCCCTGCCAATTCTGTGACCCTAGCCTCCTAGATGAAGCTTAAAACAGGAAGTTAGTTCTTCTTTTAACATAGCTAACAAAGAGAAACTCCTGTTGGTGCACTATAGGATCAGCACAGGACTGCGAACCACAAGGTTGACAGTTCAAACACAACAGCTGCTCCTCGGAAACCCTATAAAGGCTCGCTATGAATCGGAACTGACCAGACAGCACTTAATAAGAACAACAATCAAAAACAATAGCTCATCTGCAGACCACACTGGAGGAAAATAAGAGTGGCGACGTAAGTCACACCCTCTAGTAAGGCAGGGACGCAAGATAATATCCCATGTGCCGCTGTGGGTTAATACTCCAGTAAACTGCAAAGCCGTTTGAACTGCAAGATCAGCGGTTCAAGTTCACCAGCTGCTCCTCAGAAACCCTATACAGGGTTGCTATGGGTAAGAACCAACTTAGCAACATCAACAACAATCCTGTCCATTAACATAACAAAGAACTCTCTCCAAAATGGGATCATAAACACAGGCTTTGTTGTGGTTGTTAAGTGCTGTTGAGTCCATTCCGACTCCTAGCGTTGCTGTATAGGGTTTCTGAGGAGCGGCTGGTGGGTTTGAATCGCTGACCTTGTGGTTCACAATCCAGTGTTTATTCTACAGCACTACACCAGGACTTCAACCATAGGCAGAGAGGCTAGGATTTAAAATAAGTCACAAAATGAGCGATTATGGTTACAAGAGTCATTTTAGGTGATTCACTGAACTGCAGTTCCTGTGAGGACAAACCAATTCACGGCACCCACCAACAATCGAAAGTTCACTGCAATTTACAAATTAGATATTAAATAAGTTTAAACTTCTATGATTGGCTTCATATGATTTTTTTTTATTGTAACAGGAGTGTTGGGAGGAGTAAATGAGTTACTGTAGGATACATATGTAAAGTGTTCAGCTAAGAGTCTGGCAGGCAGAGCAGTCTCTTGGTAAAACCAGGCTCTGATTTTCCTTGACGATTCAGAAGTTCTGAGAGATGTTGCAGTGAATTATGGGGCCCTGGGACAAGAGGGAGGAGGCTGAGGGGAGGAATAGTGGTTGCCGTCATTGTTGTCATTGTTAAGTGCCGTGATGATGGTGCTGGTGACACAAGACAGGGACTCGAGGACAGCACCCAGAATTCAGTGTTGCTGCTGTTGCTGCTGGGGCCATGGAGTCAGTTCTGACTCACAGAGACCCTGTGTAGGGTGGGTTTGAATCTCCAGTCTTGTGGTAAGCAATCTGGTTCTTATCCTATAGTGCCACACCAGAGTTGCCTTGAAAATCTTATTAAAAGACAGATACTGATGAAGTTGATCTGGGGTAGGGTGGCGAGTGGTGATGAGCTCCCAAGTGATGCTGGTTCTGATGCTGCCCACCTGTGGACTATACTGTGAGCAGCTAAGGACAACGTCAATGCAGTGAAGGGCTGTTTGTTGGTTTAATTGTAGTAGAAATACAGGTCTAAAACTTCTACCAATTCAAAACTATTTACTTTACAATCCATTGCCATCCATGACATTCGTCACGTCAGGCAATCATCACCACTTGGCAGTTCAGATCCACCAGCCTTTCCTTGGAAACCCTATATAGGGTTGCTATGAGTCAGAACCAACTCCATGGCACTTAACAGTGACAACAAGGAAGACTAGTTAATACCACTATTATTTAAATCTATGCACCAACCACTAAAATAAATAAGAAAAAAAATTGAAGAATTGTACCAACTTCTTCAGTCTGAAATGAATCAACCACGCAATAAGATGTATTGATAATTACTGGTGACTGGAATGTGAAGATTGGAAACAAAGAGGAAGGATCAATAGTTGGAAAACATGGCCTTCATGATAGAAAATATGCTGAAGATCACATGACAGAATTTTGCAAGACCAATGGCTTAATCATTGCAAATACCTTTTTAAAACAACATAAAAAGCAATTATACACATGGACCTATTCAGATGGAATACACAGGAATCAAGTTTACTATCTCTGTGAAGAGACTGGAAAAGCTCCATATCATCAGCCAAAACAAGGCCAAGGGCAGACTGTGGAACAGGCCATCAATTACTCATATGCAAGTTCAGGCTGAAAATGAAGAAAATTAAAACAATTCCATAACAGCCAAAATACAATCTTGGACATATCCCACCTGAATTTAGAGGCCATCTCAAGAACACATTTGATTCATTTAACTAGAAGAGTTGTGGGATGACATCAAGAACAATTTACAGGAAGAAAGCTAAAAAGTCCTTAAAAGGACAAGAAAGAAAGAAAAGGCCAAACTGGGTGCTACAAGAGACTCTGAAACTTGCTCTTGAGCATAAAGATGCTAAAGCAAATGGAAGAAATGAGGAAGTCAGAGAAAATTCCAAAGGGCAGCTCAAGAAGACAAAGTGAAATATCATAATGAAATATGCAAAGACCTGGAGTTTGAAAACCAAATGGGAAGAACACATTGCGTATTTCTCAAACTGAAAGAAATGAAGAAACTATTCAAGCCTTGACTTGCAATATTGAAAGACTTCATGGGCAAAATATTGAATAATGCAGAAAACATAAAAGAAGATGAAAGATATACACAAAGTCACTGTACCTATAAGAAACGGTCAGTTTTCAACTATTTCAAAAGGTAGCATATGATCAAGACCCAACAGTACTGAAGGAAGATGTTCAAACTGCACTGAAGGCACTGGCAAAAAACAAAGGCTCCGGGAATTGACAAACTATAAATTGAAATCTTCCAACAAACTGATACAGCACCGGAGGCGCTCAGTCATCTGTGCCAAGAAACTTGGATGGCAGATATCTGGCCAATCTATGAGAAGAGATCTATATTTGTGCCCTTTCCAAAGAGAGTTGACCCAATGGAATGCAGAAAGCATCAAACAATATCATTAATATCGCATGCAAGTAAAATTTTGCTGAAGTTAATTCCAAGACTGCTTCAACAATACATCAATAGGGAACTACTAGAAATTCAGGCCGGATTCTCATGAGGACGTGGAACTAGGGATACCACAGCTGACATCAGATGATCCTGGTGGAAAGCAGAGACTACCAGAAATATGTTTACTTGTGCTTTATTGAGTATGCAAAGGTTTTTTGACTGCGTGGATAATGATAAGCTATGGATAGCACTGTGAAGAATGGGTATTCCAGAATATTTAATTGTGCTCATGAGGAACCTGCATAGAGACCAAGAGGTAGTCGTTTGAACAGAACAGTGGGATACTGAATGATAAAATCAGAAAAGGTGTGTGCCAAGGTTGTATTTTTATTTTTATTTTTTTTACCATAGCTATTTAATTTGTATGCTGAGCAAATAAATCTGAGAAGCTGGGTTATATGAAGAAGAAAGTGGTGTGAGGATTGGAGGCAGGCTTATTAATAATCTGTGCTGTGCAATTGATACAATCTTGCTTGCTGGAAGCACAGACGACTTAAATTGTGAAGATCAAAGACCACAGCCTTCAGTATGCATTGCACCTCAACAGAGAGAAAACAAAAATCATTACAGCTGGACCAATAAATGACATCCACATAAATGGAGAAGAAGGTTTAAGTTTTGGTTCTACCACCAACACTAATGTAAGAAGCATCAAGAAATCGAATGGCATATTGCATTAGCTAAATCTGCCGCACAAGACCTCTTAAAAGTGTCCAAGAGGAAAGATATCAGTTTGAGGACTATAGT
The DNA here is from genome assembly GCF_000296735.1 of Chrysochloris asiatica. NCBI lineage: Eukaryota > Metazoa > Chordata > Mammalia > Afrosoricida > Chrysochloridae > Chrysochloris > Chrysochloris asiatica. Next base: position 13,278,064 of record NW_006408562.1, on the reverse strand, counting down.
GTGACTGACCCAAGCCATGGTATTTTCAATAGCTTCCTATGCATGTGAAAGTTGAACAGTGAATAAGGAAGAGTATAGAAGAATTGATGTATTTGAGTTATGGTATTTAAGAAGAATATTGAAAGTACCATGAACTGCCTGAAGAACAAACACATCTATTTTGGAAGAAGTACAGCCAGAATGCTCCTTAGAAGCCAGGACGGTGAGACTTAGTCTCTTATACTTGGGCCATGTTATCAGGAAGGATGGTTCCCTGGAAAAGTACATCATGCTTGGTAAAGTGCAGAGTCAGCAAAAACCAAGAAGCTCCCCCAAGGAGATGAACTGACAGAGTTAGCAGCAGCAATGGATTCAATCAAGCGTAACAACAATTATGAGCATGGAGCAGATCTGGGCAATGTTGGTACTTTTGTGCCTGGGGTCACTATGAATCGCGATGGACTTGATGGTACCTAGCAACAGCCTCTTTCTGGTGTAGAGCTGTAGGCTAAGCCCTGGATTGCTAGATGCCATGTTGGCTGGCCAAATCCACCAGCGTTTCCTAGGGAACCCTATACAATGCCACTGTAAGTTGTAACTAACATGGCTGCACTTGACAACAATAACCTTTCTCTGAAAGACTAGGTGGAGATAGCATCTCACATTCCAGTGATGGACTGTTTATAAAATAAACATTTCTTTCCACGTGATTTTAAGACACCAACTGGTATGTCAGCACACCAAATACTCAAAAAGTAGCATTCGACATTCTTTTAAAACTTGTAAAAGTCAACATCCTTTTCTGAACAGAGGAACAAGATTGTGCAGATGTTCCCTCTGTGACCTATTACTACATTATGCATACTTTAGTGAGAGGTTGACAATAAGAAAGATTATTTCATGTATCAGTAAGCATTGTGATAAAATTAACACAGGATAATAAGGTAACAGGTGACAGATACAGGGGTCCTGGTGTGGTGCCGTAGGATCAGCACTGAACTGTGAACCACAAGGTCAGCAGTTCAAATCCACCATCTGCTCCTCAGAAACCCTATACAATGTTGGAACCGACTTGGCAGTACTGAACAACAAGAACAAGATGTAAAGTGCTGAGTTGAGGAAGGGAGGGCTACTCTTCAAGGAGGAGTTATCTGAGCTCTGAATGAGGAGAGGAGCTAGTACCTTCTGGGTCTACGGGTTAGAAAGACCATTCAGGGAAAGGCTTGGAAGTAGGAGTCAGTTTTGTGTGGTGAAACAAAGTGGGTATAAAAGAGCCAGGTAAGAGCTGCAGCTGAGAACCAAAGCCAGCTCAGGCCAACTTAAGGGCTTGGGGTTTAAGCTGGGGGCAGCCATAAGTCACTGGAGGGTTTTAAGTAGGAGCGTGACCTGATGTATCCCAATAAAACTAAAGCAAATTTTCACTCAGATACATTGCAGCGAAACCCTGTTTTAAGCCTATTTTTTTCCCCCTTCAAACTTAGTGGGAAAGAATCATGTTAAATTTTAAAACCACTGGGACTGAGTCATATTGTTTCACAGGAGCATCGATACATGGCTTCCTGAATTCACAGTCTATTAAAGAATCGACTCTCATCACTTCTAATGACTCATTTATTTTAGTTGGGTAATACAAGCAGTCCCCGGGTTATGAACAAGTTTCTATCCTAACTCTGACTTTAAGTTGAACTGGTATGTAATAGTGTAATTGAACAGTTAGACACAGTTTACATCTAACATCAAATATTTGTTTTAATACTAGTATATAGCAGAGTCCTGTATACTAGTATCCCAGGACCGGGTAGTGTTTTGCTCTGTTGTGCATAGGGTTGCTATGAGCCGGTACTGATTTGATAGTACCTAACAACAACAACAACAACAACAACAACAACAACAACAACAACAACAATAGGTAGCGGAGTCCTGGTATGTCAACTGTACTATAAGCACTTGACCATAAGGTCAGTTTGAACTGCAAAGTTGGCAGTTCAAACTCACCAGCTGCTCCTTGTAAACCCTATATAGGGTTGTTATGAGTCAGAACATAACAACCACACAATAGTATATATGCATAAAACACATGAAAGAAACACTTACAGAGACACTAAAACATATTTAACAAAATAATACAGTAATAATAATGTTTTGACGTATGTTGCAAAGTAATTTATGTTTGTTATTATGAACCACTTGAATTTCAGATGCAATAGGCTTTCCAGGGGTTCGGGGAGTTCGTAACCCAGGGGACTGCCTTTATAAAGACTTTCCAACCTGTGATGAAAATTAAATGATGATCACTTCGAGAATGTAAGAACGATTGACAGGGTCCCTTGAAGGGGAAAACAGGAGGAACCAGAATGTGCAAAGGTTTCCTCTTTCATCTTCAAATCCTGATAGAATTACAAGTTGGGTGACCTAAGTGATGTCTCTTCAGTACTTGGATGATTAAAATTTCAGGACGGCGAGACTGAAAGTCAATAAAATGGAAGGACAATGTCTTGGAATCAAAGCGCTTGGAAGGGAACTGCATGCTAATCACTTTCATCTGCAGCCTTGGCGTTAGTCAGGATCTCTCAGTCTGTGAGGAGACCGAGGCTTAAGGAGAACCAGCGTGGTTTTTATGTACACTAGAGCTTTCCTCTTGACAATACATCAGATATCAGCTCAGATTCCAAACATCTGTGTGTTATCTCTCTTTTCCTCAAGGGCCAACTATCTTGTTGGACCCCTTCTGAGGGGATGAAACACTTACAAAGAACCAAATTCTTGAAATTGAGAGATAGTGATCAAAGATGACAACAATATTAAGCCTGAATCTAGAAATGAGTCTTGCAACTGCTCTCCTTGTCTTCCATCCTAACTTTCAAAAACTTGTATCTGAAATACATAGTATGTGCTTAGGCAACAGATCTAGGATTGGATGGGGAGAGAGGGTGTTGGAAACGCGCCATTTATCTGCACAGATTATAGCCATCGGCCCGGGAACTAGAGACCTGAGCCTCTATTGTTGTTGTTGTTGTTGTGAAGTGCCGTCGAGTCGGTGCTGACCCATAGCGACCCTGTATAGGGTTTCCAAGGAGCAGCTGGTGAGCTTGAACCGCTGATCTTGCAGTTCCAACAGCTTTGCAGTCTGGCGCATTAACCCACAGCGCCACACCAGGACTCCGAGCCTCTATTAGGAGAATTTATTTCATAAACAATAAGAACAACTATTCCTATTTTTAAAGGAGGTAGGAGAACCAGCTGCTCTTGAAATTCTCAAAATGGCTAAAAAAAAAAAAAATTTAGCTGTATTTCAAAACATTTTTGAATCCCTAAAACTTGAAACACATTTTACCAAACATTCTTCTACTTAATTGTTAAGCCCTTGTGTGTTCAGGGGGATTTTGGGTGCAGATGTTTCTGATTCATTTATATTAACTTATCAAAATGACATTTGGGGAGAGCTCTGTGATGTTCAAGGAGTCTTACAAACTTGAGTTCGTTAGTTTTAAGCCAAAAATCTGCGTCCTTCAATCTCACACGACTCAAAGAATTCACAATTTGAAAGGAGTGAATTTAATTCTGTTCTAACCTGGCAGCCTGCCTTCATTTCCTTTCAGAAATATTTTATAAAATCTTTCTGACCAAAATGCAAGAACTTTTTTGAAGATATATACATATATGTGTTTTTTTTTTCCTTGGCAATTTTTACTATTCTAATATTTAAAAACAGAATTAGACTACTCAGATAAGAACAAAACAAGTCTGACTAATTTGCTACTGATGTTAAAGCCAAAGGCTTCCTGCTTTAATTTTTGTGCCAACTTCAGCTTGTTTATTTGCGATAAATCGACACTGAATTTTTAGCTGAGCTAAGAGTTTCCTGTGTGGCGTAAATGTTTTGTGTTTGATGACTAACCCAAAACTTGGTGGGTCCAACATGCCCACTGGCGACTCCGGAGAAAATCCTGGTGATGTGTTACCATAACAATTATAGCTCAGAAAGCCTGAGTCTCCAACCTACTCTGTGACACCTGGGTCATCATGAGTCAGAACGGACTTGATGGCAACAAGTTTTTTGTATCATCTAAGTGGGGGTATACATACAAACCTGGAGAAGAAGGAAGAAGCCAAATTCATATTTTAGTACCAACACACAACCCTCCGGCGCTCCATTTCTTAAAACCCAGTATTCCCATTTTCAGCAGTCCTCAAGGGAGTCCGAGATGATAAAACTAGTACTTGTTTTCCTTGCTCGATCTCCCCCCATCCCTGTGGGTCCTGTGGCCATGTGGCAGTGGGCATTAGAGAGCAGGCAGCCATGGGGCAGGTTGGGGAGGGGCAGACAGAACAGACAAGTTCTTTCTCTCCACAGCCCTCCTAAGCCTGGTCTGTAACAAAAATCCAAGTTCTATCCATTCCAATCCCATTTTCAAACTGTAGTTACCACTGAAAGGTTATCTCTGAGAAAAGTTTAAAGCCACTAGTCATAAAAACAAACTTAGGAAAGGCTTTGGAATTTTGTGTACACACATAAAAGAATAGTAAGAAAAAAGGCCATGCTGAGTCTGAACAATGTGTTTCCTACCCAGCCCATTTTTGATCTTTTGGTGCCCTGTTCATGTAGGATTGCTTTTCTTTCTTTCATTATTATTATTATTTTTTAAAGTTAAACTTTTAGGCAACCACCCTGTGGGAAAAAGATGCAGCTTTCTGCTCCCATAAAGCTTTGGAAGCCCTATACAGGGTCGCTGTAAGTCAGAACTGACTCAGCAGCACTGACTAGCCACCATGAGGTCATTGTGAAGAACGTGGTGGTTTCATATGATAAGCATTGGACTGTGAACCATAAGGTCAACAGTTCGAGCCCACCAGTGGCTCTGTGGGAGAAAGATGAGACTTTCTGCTCCCATAAAGATTTACTGCCTCAGAAACCCTATACAGGGTCGCTATGAGTCGGAACCGACTCAACTACACTCAACAATGGTGAGTCGATTTCCACTCACAGCGACCTCGTATAGGGTTTCTGTGGAGCAGCTGGTGAATTTGAACTGCCAACCTTATGGTTCAAACTGATCTTGTGGTCCAGTGCTTATCTTACAGTGCCACACCAGGACTCCATCATATATATGGTGGTGGTGGTGGTTATGTACCATGGAGTTGGTGTCTGAGGCAGTAAATCTTTACAGGAGCAGAAAACACCAAACGTGAACTGTCACAATGAGGATGCAGTGCACACACGGTTCCAGTTTTCAAAAAGATGATGTTTCTAGCAGGGCGTCAACCTATTGTTCCTCTTTCTGTTATCCTTCTGGCTCATCCACATATTACAAATTCTGGTCCATCCTGGTTTTACTTCACAGAAGTCGTTTGAAGCCCTGATTCTAGCTCATGGTGGTCCCATGTGGACACAGTAGAACTATACTTCATACAGCTTTCAGTGGCTGATAGTTCAGAAGCAGCAGATCAGCATGTCTTTCTTCCGAGATGCCTCTGGGTGGGTTTGAACTGCCAACTTCTTGGTTAGTAGCTGAGTGAAGCACTGGACTGCTAATCAAAAGGTTAGAGGTTCAAACCCACCAGACACTCCTTGGAAACCCTATACAGGGTTGCTATGAGCCAGAACCAACAACAGCAGCAATCCTCATGATGAGATTGGCTATGAACAGCCAATCAATTGAAAGAAAACTTCCTCAGGGGTGTGGCCTGCTTCCAATATATTAGACAATTGGACAAAGCTTGCTTGCCTTTTGCTGTGTGTAGATACTATATCTAGCTCATCATCTGACCTCTAGTTCTTTGAACTTGAGCCAGTGGCCTGCCATATTGCCTGCCGATCCTGAGCATCATCAGCAGCTTGTCATCTTACCTGCCAACCTTGGATTCATCTGCCTCTGCAGCCAGAAACCTGCTGTCTGATCTGCCACTCTTGGGTTGATCATTCCCTGCGGCTATGTGAATCTGAAGATGCCCACAGCCTGACATCTGATTCACAGACTTAGAACAACTGTGTCAGCCATTTCCTTAACAGAAACCGCTATCTATCTATCTATCTATCTATCTATCTATCTATCTATCTATATCTATATCTATATCTATATCTATATAAGCTTCACTGGTTTTGCTTCTCAAGAGAACCCAGCCTAAGTTAGCAACCAAGCTCTTGACCAGTAGAGACAGACACAATAATGTCCAGTTCAAAGATGGTGGCCAATTGTGGTGCTTTGAATGTGTGTTGCAGTCCTGGCAATGATTAAATCTCCTGCATCTAACTCGTGAAAGGGCTCACGGTGCCTCTTCAGAGTCTCCCAATTCCAGAGCTTTTTCTCATTCTGGTTATTATTTTGTTTCACTCAAGTTATTAAAATTCAGGTCTATGTCCTGATCTCACTTAGTCATCTATAACTGAACTGGTTCAAATCAAGTCATGACAACTGGTATGTTTGTGTTCCAACCTCTCCCCCCACCACCCCCTCACTCTTAGAGCAGATCAAGAGAGCTGAACGGTGTTGACACAATAGAAACTTTATTACTCAAGAGCCTGCTTTACCATACTTATCCTTAACCTAACCAAGTAACCATTCACCTCGACCACTCTCCCTGGAGCTGCCTGCTTATGTTTTTCAGTTTTACTGTTGTTTTTATTTCATTTCCCCTAGAGCCGTAAAGTCTCTTTGCCATATTTTGAAAATGCTTCAGATATACAATTTTAGCCCTCCACCGGGCCCTAGCTCAAGGACACACTGCAGAAATAGTTAGAAATAACCTGGACTGGCATGACCTCAGGCAGAGGGACACACCCATAACCAAAGTCACTAGAGATATGGCAGGGTATTGGTGGCTGAGATGCAGCCCTCCTTTACTAGCTGTAATGGAGACAAAAAGATATCAATGGAATCTACGAGGATCTGGGCAAGTGTCCAATATCAGGTCAGCTGTGCAACTTTGGTAAGTCTGTCCCTTTTCCCCTGTGCAGGGAGCAGAACCCCAGCTCTCTTCAGAGGGGTTTGGAAGATGACATAAAATCACTGATGTCCATCACACTGGCTGTGTGTCAGCCCATAGTACACACTCAATACATCCTAGTTGCATTTGCATTGTCTTTACTAACAATGTAAGTAACAAGAAAATGTCAGAAGAGTGTTTAATTATAGTGAGGACAGAGGAGGGAAGAGGGCAAGATTTAAAAAAGGTAAAGCAATGTGGAAGAGGCAAGTAAGCTAGTCCTTCAGTGACAACTCCAATTCTGACAGATAAGAAACATTCCAGCTAAAGGGAACAGCATGAGGAGAGATGTGGAACAGTATATAATTCCGCACATCTAGCATCAAAGAAGAGTATAGAAGGGAGTCGTAGGTAGCAAAGTGAGGAGGAAAGACCTTCCAATTTACTTCTGAAAATCAGTCAATGAAAACTTATTGGTCATAACAGAATACTGTCCAATATGCCGCTGGAAGATGAGCCCCCTAAGCTGGAGGGCATTGCAATAGGAATAACGGACTTAAACCTATCAACGATCATGAAACTTGGTTTCTGTTGTCATCCTCGGTTTTGCCTTGTGGGATATGACGATACAGTTATTTAGCAAGAAACCACAGGAAAAAAACAACTTGATGAGACCAGACAAAGTGGGGTCTTCCACTTTGAGGCCACAGGCTGTACAGCAACCCACACTGAGTCAACTCTGGGTTCTGGACTCCGGGTTCTAGGGCGGCCCTGTCGCCGAGGCGTTAGTCAAGTATCTCGCACTTCCGATGCATCAGGCAGACCGCAGGGTCCACACCTAAGGAAGCAGAACTGGATGAAAGGGTCAAAATGTAGAAAACGGGTTCTCCTTCCTTTTCATCTCACACCATAACCAGCAAGCCCAATGGGAACAGAACCAAAGACTCTGGAACACAGGGATGGTGAAGACCACAGAGAGAGGAATAAAACAGCTGAGGTTCTCCTAGCACCAACTTTCGAGCGGTAGAGTGAGGTCCCTGGTGGTGCAGCGGCACAATGCTCAGCGGCTAACTGAAAGGTTGTTGGTTTGAACCCACCTTGTGGCTCTACAGGAGGCAGGCCTAGTGACCTGCTTTTGTAAAGATTGTTGTTGTGTGTTGTTCAGTGCTGTAAAGTCAGTTCCAATTCATAGTGAGGTTTCCGAGCAGTGATTGGTGAATTTGAGCTGCTGACCTTGCTGACCGGTGCTGACCCTACAGCGCCACGCCAGGACTCCGGAAAACCCTCCCTATGGGACAGTTACACTCGATCATGAGCAGTTGCTATGTGCCAGAATTGATTTGACAGCACCTAACAACCTGTATGCTGAGCAAATAACACGAGAAGCTGGCTTATATGAAGAAAAACATGGCATCATGATTGGAGCAAGACTCATTAACAACCTGCGACATGCAGATAATACAACCTTGCTTGCTGAAAGTGAAGAGGACTTAAAACATTTACTGATGAAAATCAAAGGGCACAGCCTTCGGTATGGATTACATCTCAGTGTAAAGAAAACAAAAATCCTCACCACTGGACCCATAAACAACATTCTTATCAATGGAGAAAAGATTGAAGTTGTCAAGGACTTCATTCTTCTTGGATCAACTATCAATACTCATGGAAGCAGCAGTCAAGAAATCAAACGACTTACTGCATTAGGCAAATCTGTGGCACAAGACCTTTCTGAAGTGTTGAAGAGCAAAGATGTCAGCTTGAGGACTAAGGTGTGCCTGACCCAAACTATGGCCTTTCCAATACCTTCATGTGCATGTGAAAGATGGACAGTGAATAAGGCAGACCATAGAAGAATTGATGCTTTTGAGTTATGGTGTTGGAGGAGAATACTGAAAGTGCCGTGGGCTGCCAAAAGAACCAATAGATCCGTTTTGGAAGAAGTGCAGCAGGATGGCCAAACATCGTCTCTCATACTTCGGACATATTGTCAGGAGGGGCCAGTCACTGGGGATGGATATCATGTTTGGTAAGATGGAGGGTCAGAGAAAAAGAGGAAGACCCCCAGCGAGATGGATTGGACAGGTGGCAGCATCGATGGACTCAAGCGTGGCAACAGTAGTGAGGTTGGCCCAGGATTGGACAGTGTTTCTTTCTGCTGTGCATAAGGTCACTATGAGTTGGTACTGACTCGATGGCACCTAACAACAAGAAGAAGACTGGAGTCCTGGTGTGGCGCTGTGGGTTAATGCATCAGACTGGAAAGCTGTTTGAACTGCAAGGTCGGTGGTTCAAGCTCACCAGTTGCTCCTCAGAAACTCTATACAGGGTCACTATGGATTGGAACTGACTCAACGGCACTTAACAACAACAACAACAACAACAATATTGAGTTCTATATACTCAAAGAATCCTCACTTCACACGACTCCCAGCAGGACCAACAATGCACACTCCACACACAAACACATCTGTAAGGGGAATCTGCCCCAAGAAGAGGCAGGCACGAGTCTGAAGTCCTTGACACACTTTCTGAACTATCTGAAAATGAGGATGCTCTACTTAGAATACCATCTTCAGAATCATCCTTGTCTTTGTTTGGTCTCCAGACCAGCAGAATGGCCAACACCTAAAGCTTGTGGTGGGAAATTTAGACTCCATAGACCCTCCTCAGACCAACTGTCTCACTTTGAATTTTAAAAAGATGTCCCAGGTGGGTCACATGAACATTAGAGCTCAAGATGAAAGTTTGAAAAGCACTGATCAACATCTACTAAGGAAAGAAATAAAATATTTGAATGTGCTGAGACTTTACTATTCTACTTGGATTCTATAGAGAAATTATTTAAAAAGTACAAAGGCATTCCTTGAAAAACAAGCCAATCTATAGTGACAAAAAGTAGATTAATGGTTGCCTAAGGGTTGGGAAAGAGTGGGAAGGAAAGGGAGTGACTACTAATGGGTTTGGGGTTTTTTTAGGTGATGAAAATGTTCTAAAATTGATTGTTGTGATGAATGCAAAACTCTTGGAAACATACTACTGGTGTTAGTGCCATCGAGTTGACTCCCACTTCTGGTGGCCCTATGTGACAGAGAAGAACTCTCCCATAGGGTTGTCCAGCTGTCATCTCCTGGGCAAAGAACACCAGTTCTCCCGCAGAGCCACTGGGGGAGTTCAAAACACCAACCTGTCAGTTAATAGCTGAGCATTTAGCCATTGCATGCCCAGGACTCCTTGGACACACACTAAAACAGTCATTTAAATAGGTGAACTGTATGGTTTGTGAATTATACTATAATCAATCCTTGAAACAAAACAAAAGAGCAATCAGGAACTTCAGAAACACTGCGCTAGAAACTTGTCTGATTTCTGAAAGAACCCCCCCGCAGTACTAGAGCTTAAAGAATAGCTTCAATAGAGGCAGCACTGCTGTTCCAGCTTGGTAAAGCATCAGGGAAATGCCACGGGACACACTGTCCTACAATACAAAGACACTGAAATGGTCACTGGCTCCTAAGACAGTCGACGCTCTCCGTGGGGCCCAGGCTCCATGATCCAGATGCCCTGCTTAGACTCTCCTCCAGCTGTGTCCTTTCCCATGGACTAGGGGAGCATAACCAGTCTTGTAGCTCATTCTCCAGGCATCCTGCATGTAAGAGCTGCACTGGTCTTTTCCTCGGGTCTGTCTTACATGAGTGGGGCTATTGCACCAGCATGCACTTCCCTAGACTAAAGGGTAAGGGGTGGTGTTGTGAGAGGATGGAGACAGAGCCTGGGAGAATGGGCTGGGGAGGTCCTGTACACAATAAATTTCTTGGAGGGGTGACAGACAGACTGGCTTCCCAAATCTGCTATCTGCTAGCACGGAACTTTGGGAAGTCTGAGAAATCCACATTGGAACCTAGCTTTCTAGCTCAGATGAAGACGTACCTACCAAGTTTGGAGGCCAAGATGTTATATTTAATGATTTATTAGTTGGATATATAACTTCCCAATATTTTGTTGTTGTTAAGTGTCATCAAGTTGGTCCCAACTCAGCAACCCTGTTTAGGGTTTCCCAGTATGTAAATCTTCACGGGAGCAGAAAGCCTGATCTTTGTCCCAGTGAGTGACTGGTGGGTTCAAACCTTGTGGTTAGCAGTCTAGTGCTTATCCTACAGAGCCTTAGTGCTCCCTTTCAAGAGTTTAACCTATGGAATTTGGGTTCCCATTGACAGATGCCCTAAACCCCTGCAACTTTAGAGGTTTGGTCCACTTGCAGTTTGTTCTAAGCTTGCCACACAGTAAGTGAGCATCTGGAAGCTTCTCCTCAACATGATGTGTTTTATAAGTAATTGTTCATTATTCATTAAAGACTAGCTCATCTTTTCATAGCTCCATACATAATAAATACCAAGGATTTAGTCTTACTCCCTAACATAACAGGTGGAGAGTCAAAGAAAATGAGGAAGACCCTCAGCAAGATGGATTGGCCAAGTGGCAACATCAAAGGGCTCAAGCATGGCAACAGTAGTCAGCTTGGCCCAGGATTGGGCAGTGTTTTGTTCTGCTGTGCATAAGTGGCTATGTACCAACTCGATGGCACCTAACAACAACAACAAAAACAGAACGGGACGTTTTAGAACAAAAAGCATCTTAAATATGTTTGCTTTCAGATATGCCTCATATTTGCAAAATATGGTAGTTAAAAAACAGGAAATGAAGAATAATGGAGAAAAAAAGACACAAAGTATTTTACAACATTAATAAAGCTTAAGGCCCCTCTTGAGTAAGTCTTCGCCTTCTGATGGACGCAAGAGCAGATACTCTAGCAAACAATACAAGTCTCTGGAGACTCTTCTTGCTTCATTACAGAAAAAAGCGTCACTGGAACTTTGGGGAGGGGAAGAATTTAATGAGTTTTCATGGCTCTTTGATTCTTCTTAAACCAGAGCCTGGTGACAACATCCCAAAGGGGCGAGTTTGTCTTTATCGTCACATGCAACCCACATCTTGACCAAGAAAAGCAACCTGACTTTCATGCCCTCTCAGAATACCCAGCTTTTGGAATTGTTTTTATTCTTTCTGACTTGTGATGCTGAGGCCAAGCTCACAACTTTCCTTTGCCCGCCCATGAGTGGACAGATGTCACCCATGCCTGGTGCTGACAGAATTTCCTCCACTCAAATATATTTCCAGAACACACTATGCCTTCTGCTCTCCGCCGTCATCTGGATGCCTTGTGGGGACGCTCCAACTTCTTCTTTGTAGTGAGGATTAGGTTCAAATGCAACAATTTGTATAGCATATGCGCCAAAATTTCAATCATTTGGGAAGCTGGGGAAGTAGGAGAGATCAGAAAAGTGATCTCAGATAAGACAGGGAATTTGTAGGTTACCACAGAGTGCTATTATCCAATATGGCAGCCATATGTTAAGCTATTGACATTAAAAAGAAAGAGAATCAAAAATTGAGAGTCTCATTCCAAGTAGTCACACTTCCAGTGTCCAACAACCACATATGGCTTGTGGCTACCATTTTGGACAGATATAGAAAATTTCCATCATTCAGAAATTGGACGTACTGAACACTAGACTTCACGTTCTCTCTGGAGCCCCAATCTAGTCTCCCTTCACTCACTCTGTGGTTGGCACCATGATTTACTAGAATGATGCATTGGGCAATCAATTAATTTATTTAATGTTTTATTGTGAGTGATGTGATACTTTACATGGGAGAACATTAGCTTTACATTCATTCTATCGTATATCGTTACATTGCCATGGTTACAATCCCTTCCATGTATCATCAACCAACCAAATGTACACTCCGCAAGTTTGCCTTCTGGTTGTCAACACACAGCCCCTCTCCCTCTCTGTGTCTAGAGTTTCCAGCCGCTCCATCTCTCCATGTCATCTTCTCTGCCTCTATCTCTGGCATCACTGTTTCTCTAGGTAGAGTCCTGCACTCTGTTCTTCTCACTTGATGGTCTCAGGTACCTCTGCTCCTAGACTGCAAAGTCAACCACTCCACTCCTTTTGCTACAAAACATCTACCTTTACATTTCCAACTCTCACAGTCAGTCCTGATAGTAATTATTCACTATTGTACCACATGAGTGCTATCCACATCTCCTTTCATCAGTCCTACCCAGAGAGATTGGGCAGCACTCAGTGGAGATTCTACCCCTCTGGATCTAGGCTCCCTCTTGAAAGCTTGTAAGCCAGCCATCTCTTGCCTTTGTAGCCTCCCCCATTCTGGTTAGCCAATATCCAAGTTGCCCATTCCTGTCTACCCTGTGTATTGAGGGGGTGGGAATGATCCTCCCTGTAAAGATTTGTTCCCTCTTTAGAGCTACTGCATCCATAGGTGTAAGTCAAGTTCATCAAATTGTATAAGATTACTCTTTTTTTTCCCTCTTCTTTCTTCTTGTTGAGTTCTGATCATCCAGCCATTGAAGCCAAGTCAAGTGGGTATAGTCTGTAAGTGTGGGTGTTCTTGTGCATATGCATTCTCTTCTTATCAGCTGGAAATGTCATTCTCCACTCTAGTCCTCTGTGTTTATAACACTGACTCTAGGCCCAGGAGTCCCCGGGTCTTGCCACACTGCTGACCAACCAGATTTCTACTCGGGTTCACAGGAGTCTATTGAATGTGGTAGGACTTAGCTCTCAGCTTCATTGCTATTTTTCCCTCACTTCCCCTACCGCTGTGGTCACCAGTCAGAACACGTGTCTGCTCATGTATTCTCATTGAGTCTCAGTCTTGGAAAGGAATTTGTCGTGAGGGGACCTGACCACTTGCCTTGATGTCTCCTGGGCAAGCAACTTGCTTGTTCTTGTAGTAATCAGTTGGAATGCCGTTACTGTTTTGTATTTTTTCCTGTTGGTCTTTCTTTCAAGAAGTATCTTCTGTTCTTCTAGCTGCTCCAGGCTGGTCTGCTTATCCTTTCAAGTTGAAATTTCCCACCTCAGAAGACTCTGGATGGGGTTCAGGATTCCAACTATGGTCTTATGTAACGCAGAGGTTTTGCAGAAAGCCTCATTCACTGGGCACGTTGCAGCCCCATTTTAGGTATTCTAATCAGTTATAGACAGAAGATGTACTTAGAAGCTTTCTAAGCTGATATTTCTGGCTATTCCTTTCTCTCCCCCTCAAGTGTCTACATTATAATGGTATGCCAGGGAAACCAAGATTCAAAAGACAGCCAACCTTTTGCGTGTGGCCTTTGCGGGGCTGGTTGCTCTCTGAGGAGCTTGGGACACGTGTGGAAGGGCAAACTGGACATTGGGCAGATGCAGCCCAGGATGACTTGGAAATAGAGCAGCACTCCTGAGGAAAGGAAATCGTGTCAGACAAACTGTCTGTTCATAATAGTTCTTAGGTTGCTTGACAAGAGTGAGAAATCTTCCTCCATCAGGAACTCAGATGTCTGACTCTTTGTGACACCAAGATAAGTAATTGTCATGACGTTCTCCCTGCATTCCCAATAGGTAGCAAGAGAGAATGGCCTTGTGAACTTCAGCTTGCCAACCTGTATTCTAGAAAATGAAAACTAGGCCTTGGAAATCAGCAGTGTGACACCTCAGGGAAAGGTCTGAAGGAAGAGCAGTTTTCATCAGAACCTGTGATCACTAAGCTAATGCTATAGAATGTTGTTAAGTGCTGTCAAGTCAATTCTGACTCATAGAGACCCTGTATAGAATGTTTTCGAGAAACAGTTTGTGGGTTGAACCATCAGCCTTGTGGTTAGCAATACAATGCTTATCAAACTTGTGAGAAAAAAATTCAAACTGGTTCATCTTCAGAGTAAAGAGAACACAAAGGCAATTTAGCTGACCCAGGGCACAAATTGTTACCTGGCTACCACAGAAGAGGAGGGGGAGGGAACCTGGTTAAGAAACAGAAACTTTAAAATAGGATGCAATCATACTGTTCACTCCATAGTACTCATCCAATGAGGAACTGGGAGAGCTAGGAATAAAATGCTTGTGAAACTGTCGCTGGAGTGCACCAGCCTGTCTTGCCTTCTGGGCTTGGGCACCCAATTTTTGCAAAATTGCCTAATAAAGCCTCACTCAGTAAAGTGAAAAAAAAAAAAAAAAAGACAGCCAAGCATCTTAACATTATTTGCCCCCCTTTGCCCATTCCAACCATGTCTCAATCCC
>NW_006408562.1:13254200-13262427 GCF_000296735.1 Chrysochloris asiatica | reverse complement strand
GTTGTGTGTATGTACCACAGTTTGTTGATCCTTTCTTCCTTTGTCAATTTATTTTTAAGTCCTAAAAACAGACAGTGGTGATAGCTGTACAGCTGGGCAAATATAATAAAAACCACTGAATTATACATTTAACAAGGGTGAATTTTAGGGCATGTGAATTATAGCTCAGTAACAAAGGAACAACAAAAAAGTAAAGCTCACTTGTCAAATAACAAGTGAAAATTTCCTTGACTGTTAGTATCTTTGTAATACTGGCAATATAATTTTCCAAATTTGGAAACTAAGACACAAAGCTGCTAAAAGACAGCAGTCAATGGCAAGACCTATCATACATCTGATTCTTTATCTCAGAAAAGAGGGGTCAGTGGAACTCTGGGAAGGCTGTTGTTCACAAGAAAGTCCAGGGCTTGGCACATTAGCCCTCTGGACCATCTGCTTTGCAATTCTGAAGGGAGCCACAATAAGGTTTTTATTTATTTAAAAAAAAAATTTGGTATTAAATAAAGGGGCAGCTGAAGAGTATGTTATGCCCAATGAGAGATGTTTTCTAGAAGACTCCCATGGCTTTCACAGTATTCATCATCAATGGGATAAGAAATAGATTGTTGCTGTTGCTGTATAGGGTTTCCAAGGAGCGGCTGGTGAATTTGAACCCCAACCTTGTGGTTCAAATGGACCTTGTGGTCCAGTGCTCCAAGAAGTACATTAGACTTCCTTTTTTAAAAGGCACATGAAGAAAATAAGCCAACCATTTTTCAAGGGACTTTTCTTCTTTCAAACTATCTGGTATTAGACTGAAAACAGCTTCTGGAAACGTGTGTGTGGAAGTCTCTAATTTGAACAGTTTCTTCCTGCCTCTTTTCAGTATGGTTTCCATTCTTTGCTGCTTCTCATGAAAACTGAAGAAATGCTAGGAATGGGGCAGGAGAAGGGGGGCGGGGAGGTATTGGAATTCCAATTAACTGGGAGAACAAGAATTAGAGTATATATGAATTTGACCAAAATGGGTTAAAATTTATATATCAATATGAAGCAAAGCTTGAAAAGTCAAAGAAAGCAACCTGTCATCTGATTTCATCCAACGAGCTCTGGAAAGCTCAGGCAAGCCCCATTCCTAATCTTGGAGAAATACTTCATCAGTTTGTGCTCTGAGACACATAGGAAGACCAAGGAGAAACAAGATTCCTCTCTTGACTGTCTTCCTCCTCAAACATGACAAAGGCTCCTCACTCCCTGCCCCCAACCACCTCAGGAGTTAGGTGGAGGTGGCAGGGGCAACATGCCATCAGAGCAAGAAGCCCCCTCCCAGTTCCTGTATATACCAAGCTGAGTAAAGGTGTGTTTAGCCCTGCTTCCCCTACGTCCACCCTTCTGCTGGAGAGATGGCACCTTCAGTGAGGTGATTTCCACCTCCCTCATTCTAACAGGAATCTTGGCTGAGTCAGTCACTACCCGCCTTTGAAGAAGGAATTTGTGTGCTGGTCTGTGGAGAACAAATGCTTTTAGCCTCCGCTCTACCCTGTTGATTTCAACCTAATGGTACTTGTGGGAAATGGCAGCTTATGCAAGTAAGCAGAAGAAATGAGAAAAACAGAAAAAGATATCTTTGAGACGTTTCCACAAGTACATATACTACCATCAAGAGAGCTTAAGTCATGAAGCCATTACTACCTATGGGCAATCACTGATGGCGCCATCTGCAGGGATGGTTTACTACTTAACAATGTGGGTACTAGAGCACCAAGAGAGCACATTTGAGACTCTGTGTTTTGGGGTCCTCACTTGGAATACCAAGGGCGGCTGTCAAAGTATCAATGCCTGATGGTCCTCTCACAGGCTAGCTTATGAATTTCCTCCATTCTCTGCATGCCCACCTTCCCACAGAAGGCTCCCGTGGCTACAAGCACAGTGTGGAAAGAGATAGAGAGAAGCAGAGTATGTAGTCATCTCACAAACAAGAGCATATTTTCAAAATCTCCACAGACAGAAATTCTACAACCTCTCTCCGTAATCCAGTCCTAATGTTGGGCAACCGTCACTGTCAGAAAATTCTGTCATAAATAACCCAAATCCTTCACGCAGCTTAAACCCATTTCCTCTTGACTCTCTGCTTACTGGAGATGGGGAACAGCTGGTCACCGGTCTCTGTACTGAGGTCTTAGTCAACTGCATGATTGGATCCTGGCTCCAGACCACTGTCATAATTAGGAGTCTGACCAGTTCCATATTGTGCTGCCTGCGAACGCATTTAAATGGGAAGATAAAATTCCAAGCCTGCTGTGCTTCACAAATGTGCCATCGGGAAATCCTGTTCCTCATCACGTTCCTCATCTGCTGAGCCATGAGTATAAGATCTCTGTGTGGAAAACAACCACAAGATGTTTACAGGCTAACTCTGTAAGGTGACCAGCGCATCAAATGATGCAGAGGTTCTCTAAATGCTACCAATAAAAACAAAACACCTGTTAACAAGTGCGTTGAGCTCACCAGTCATATCAAGGGAGAAAGATGGGGCAGCCAGCTTCTGTAAAGATTTAGTGGGAGTCAGCTTTCAAGATTTAGTTTTGGAAACACTGTGGGGCAGTTCTTCCCTATCTTGTAGGGTTTGCTCTGAGCTGGAATCAACTCAACAGCAGTGGGCTTGGTTTTGGGATTTGGTACTATGCTCATTACCTGCATTATTTATTTATGTATCTTCTGACTTACTGGCACTTAACAACAACAGCAACAACTTTACCTTTACTGGAAAAATCTCATGCATTCACCATGTTTTCATATCATAATGTTCTTATTCTCAAATATTTTTGCCTGTTCACCCCCAACGTAGTTTTGATTTTGTTTGCCTCAGTTTCTGCTTATATAAAAATAAGATACATCATTCTAATCTGGTTTCCAAAGGAGAGAATTTAAGTCTGATTATTAGGCTACAGTTGTTGTTGTTAAGTGTCGTCAAGCCGGTTCTGACCCATAACCACCTCGTGTAGGGTTTCTGAGGAGCAGCTGGTGAGCTGGAACCACTGACCTTGTGATTCAAACCAACTTTCCAGGCCAGCACATTAATCCACAGCACCACACCAGGATTCCCTTGTTGGGCTAATGTTATTGTTGTTGTTAAGTGCTGTCTAGTAGGTTCTGACCCATAGTAAACCAGTATAGGGTTTCCAAGGAGCAACTGGTGAGATTGAACTGATGACCTTGTGGTTCTAACGACTTTGCAGTCCAGAGCATTAACCCAGAGCACCACACCAAGACTCTATGGGCTAATGTTGTTGTTAAGTGCTGTCGTGTTGGTTCCGACCCATAGTGACCCTGTATAGGGTTTCCAAGGAGCAGCTGGTGAGCTTGAACCACCAACCTTGCAGTTCAAATGGCTTTGCTAATATAGAACTATAAAAATACAAAAAGCAGTGCCTTCGAGTCAATTCAGTCTCATGGTGATCTGGACAGAACAGGACTGAGTCACATGGTTTCCAAGGTTGTTATCTTTATTCCTCCATTTTTTATTACAATCCCCTCCATGTTGACAACAGTTACCAACTTCTTCTCTGTGATTCCTATTTCCAGTCCACCCACCTTCCTATCCATTCTCAACTTTGTCCTTAGGTTAAATGCTGCCATTTTGACTTTGAATGACCATTCTATGGTGAGCATACCTAACTAATGTTGTTGTCACCCCTATATATCTGTCTACTTTACCCAGTAACCCCAGTCATTTTATTTGTATATTATAATTTTGAGTTTTGTTCCACATTTTCTCCCACTCTATCCAGGACCTTCTAATGTGACCCCTTTCTGAGCACTTGGCAGTGGTGACCAGGTACCATCTTGTTCTTCTGGTTTCAGAGTCATGTAGACTGATGCTCGTTCACATGTTCTATGAGTCCATTGGACTAATTGATTACAGGCATCTTCAATGCTCATCACTCTTCTTTCTTGAGCACATGGAGAAACCAACAGCCGCACCTTAGATGGTCACACGTGAGCTTTTAAGATCTCAGACGCTATTCATCCAAGTAGGATTTCAACACTGCGTTTGCGGTACTGGATGCCAATTGACTATGGTGTTCTCCGAGACTCCAGGCTCAGCAACTCATTGCCTGAAGATGTTTGATATTATCTAAGAAGTTTTAACCATTTTGCCCACTGTGTGCTCCACCACATTCATAGTTGTGTTTGCAACAAAAGTAAATACCCAGGTGCAAATGTCCTCTTTCAAATCCTCATATATTTGTGGCTATCCTCCCGCTCTCCCTCCCAACCCTATTCAGCCATGTGTCTCCCCACAGAGCAGAACACTGTTGTTTCGATGTTGTGTATATAATGCTATTTACCTCTACCAACCTGTAGCCCTGGCATGCCTACTGAAGGCCGTAATCCCACAGAGCAGCTGGTGAATTCAAACCACCAGTGCTGCCATCACACACTACTCCAATTCTTCTCCATGGGGATAGAATTGTCCTTGGTGCAAAGTTTTTTGTTATCCCTGTCCCTATGACCTGAATTATTGAAGATATTCTTCCTAACACTCTTGAGGCAGAAATGCTCATTTGTCCCACTTTACAGGTGAGGAAACAAAGCCTCCTATAGGCTTTGATGCCCACATTCACCCTCTGATGGGTGTGAGGCAAGTCCCTCCTTCCATCCAAAGCCTGTGGCCTCTCCAACACCTCAACTTTGCATATAACCGGGCACTGCTGAGAGCAATGCAGCTCCTGGCTCCAGAGAATACAGTTCCGTTGTTGTAACAACCACACTTGGTGGGTGGGGACCAGGATGTCACAGTGTAAATCAGGGGCTATGAACTTCAACACAGTTCAAAGGTAGAATTCAAGAGCTTTCTGGCCCTGATATCGACTCTTTTGCACAGAGTCTGGGGTGCAATGCTTTACTTGATATGGTTCTTCTTGTTTTAGGCTGTGTAGGTCACACCAAATGTTTGTGTTGTTGTTGTGAAGCACTGTCAAGTCAGTTCTGACTCATTGTTGTTAAGTGCTGTTGAGTGGGTTCTGACTCACAGTGACCCTGTATAGAGTTTCCAAGGAGTGGCTGGTGAGTGTGAAGCCAACTTTGTGGTTCAAACTGACCTTATGGTCCAGTGCTTTATCCCACAGCACCACACCAGGACTTATAGTGATCTTGTATAGGGTTTCTGAGGAGTGACTGGTGGGTTTGAACTGGTAACCTTGTGGTTAGCAGTCAAGTGCTTATCCTTCAGCGCCACACCAGGACTCCAAATGTTTGGGTAAGACTATGCCCTGTAAAGAATTGAATAGCTTGCTAGTAATGTAAAAAATAAGGTACAGGGCACCCCTGTGGGATGGGATTATGCAAATTGGGTGTATGGAATTCTAATGTGGGGACTGGTCCATTTTACCATCTGGTAGGCTTAAAACATGTGGCATTCTAAGCACTGGACTGCTAACTACAAAGTAGGTGGTTCAAACCAACCAGCTACTCCTCAGAAACCCTATACAGGGTCACAACAAGTGGGAACAGAGTGGACAACAACAGGCCTACAATGAGCCATTTCAGAAGTGGGAAGCGGGGAGCTCACTACCATCAAGAAAGAAGAACCCGGTATAGAGCATGTCAGTTGGACACCAAGAACCCTGCATGAACTTCCTTGATCCAGGAGAGGGAGAGCCTGGGTCCCAGAGGAGCAGCCGCAGTAGCAGCATGAACACAAGACACGGTGGTGGTTTTCCCCTTCCATAGAGTGAGAAAATGAGTGTCTTCAAGCAGAAGGCTTGCTGGCAGAATGGAGTGCCTCCCAAGCCTTTGTTTGGGGAACTAGGTTTGCTGATCCATAGAGTCGGCACTTGGCACCTTGGCATTGAAGCTTACTGGCAAAGTGGAGGATGTTGTTGGGCAATTATTGGCAGAGCTAAAAGAGCTTTGCAACACTGTCCAAGGATCAGAGAGAGGCCATGGCTGAGAAGAGTTTGTCCTGACTAAAGAACTGCATCCTAAGCATCTCTGATCCTGTTAACTGCCCCAAGAGACTCCACAACAGTGAGGTGGTCTGTGAGTTCTGTGTGGCCATTGTAACAGATGAGCAAACCCAGCAGATTGGTTGAGAGTCCCACAGGAGAGACAGCAGGTATCAGAACAGGGTCAAGAAGGTTGGAGGGTGGAGGCATGTCTGAGTTCTGCCTCAGAGGAATTGGTCTTGGACTGATGCTGAGGTTGATGAAGTCAGAGGTGGTCAGCTGCTGCTTCATGCTATTGTTACAGAGACTTTCATGAGACCCTGGGTCTCCACTTGGATGCCCACATTAAATGCTCCACCAATTCCCAGATGTATGACATAGTCCCAAGGATGTGCTTTGGAGTCTAACCTGGGTCAGAAGCCAGGTTCTGCCAAAATCATCTGGTCACTTTGGATGGATGCCAGCCTGTCTCAGTGTTCCTGGCGGTAAAATGGGGGAAGCAGACACTGCTTCATCTGTCTTCTCCCCACTCTCTCTGTCCCTTTGCCCTGCTATGTTTTCTTCTTGCATGTATACCATAGCAGGTCTGAGGAGGTAGAGAAGACCTGGAGATCTTCTCCCTACAGCTAGGAAGCCAAATGGGACAGCTCTACACTGTCGATAGCTTCCCTATGAGTTAGAATTAATCAGCCAGTACAAAATAACAGCCACACTGGTGGTGGGGGTGGGGGGTGGTTATGTGCTGTGGAGTCGATTCCAACTCATAGCGACCCTGTTTAGGGTTTCCGAGGCTACAACTCTTTACATGATCGGAAAGCCTCATCTTTCTCCTATAGGGCAACTGGTAGATTTGAACAGCTGACCTTGAAATTAGCAGCCCAGCTTGTAACCCACTAAGTGACCAGAGCTACTTATAACAACGACACTAAATGGCACTAAAATGCACGTATTTGTTGCTCTGGTTAGCTTGCCTCCTTCACTGGCTGAAGACAAGCTTGCCTTGTTTTACTTACTACTGATTACGCAAGGCCTCATGAGATAGTTGGCATATAGTAAGTGCTTAATAAATATTTGTGAAAATGGCAAAGTTTTCCCAACTCACGGTGGCAACCCCATGTGTGCCAGAGTACAACTATTCACCACAGGGTTTTCAAGGGCTAATTTTTCAGAATGAGATCACCAGGTCTTTCTTCCAATAAATTACCATTAGAAGGATAAAAAGAAACCACCTACATACAGTTTTAATAAAGATTTGTTCTTTCTACTTACAATTTTTTCTTCCTCAAGGCGAATAACCTGCTATTTAACTTTGTCTTAAATGTCGTCTGCTTCACCAAGTTTGGTTCTTTCTCTGATAATGCAATGGTCATCCCAATCTTCCCTTCTATGATAGGGTCTTGGGCTGGGTACTAGGGTTCCTTGCAATGCCCTAGCAACTAAACTTTTCAGAGCACATCATCACAAGACACTCTTACTTGCTTACTCGATACTCACCCACCTTTTTGGCAAGGTAAGGGTTGAAGAAAATAGCTTTAAAGTAAGTGAGTACAAAGGTGTCTGCGTCACACAGTTTGCACTCCGCCGGTAACCAATAGGCCCAAACTGACCTAGTTGTTGTTGTTGTTGTTGTTATGTGCCATCGAGTCGGTTCCTAGTAGCACCTGGGAAGAAATAGCTTTGGCAGTGTGCTTCGGTGAAGATTCCTCCCTGTGTGGTACAGAGTTCTACTCGGTAACACATGGGCCCTCCTAAGTCACAAATCAACACCAGGACCAAAATGAGAAACAAACAAAGCTACTACAAAAAGTCTATTAGAAACTATTTTTATGTCTGGTGGTGTCATGGATTGCACATTGTGCTGTTAACTACAAAGTCAGCAATTCAAATTCACCAGCCACTCGGTGGGAGAAAGAGGAGGCTTTCTGCTCCCATAAGATTTACAGCCTCAGAAACCCCACACAGGGTTGTTATGAGTCGGAACTGACTCCATAGTAATAGGAGTGGAGGAAGGACCAATATAGGTATTGATTACATCATGAAAAAGATAGTTTATTCCACAAATGGCAGGGAGAGTCAACAGAGAACATCTATCAAGACGCCCTTTTACTAGATTAGGAGCCCTGGTGGTGCAGCAGTTAAAGCAGCATATGTTGTTGTTGTTGTTGTTGTTGTTGTTGTTATGTGCCATGGAGTTGGTTCTGACTCATAGTGACCTTGTACAGGGTTTCTGAGGCTGTAAATCTTTACGGGAGCAGAAAGCCTCATCTTTCTCCCATGGAACAGCTGGTAGTTTCAAA
>NW_006408562.1:13229872-13252855 GCF_000296735.1 Chrysochloris asiatica | reverse complement strand
GGAGCAGAAAGCCTCATCTTTCTCCTATGGAACAGCTGGTAGTGTCAAACTGCTGACCTTGCTGTTTGCAGCCTGATTCGTAACCACTACGCTACCAGAGATATCATATTTTATGATTAAATATTAAAAATGTTCCCTTAAAATAAAAAAAGAAGACAAGAATGTTTGCTATCACCACTTCTACTCAACATCATAGAAATTCCTATAAGATTTCCAAGGCTGTGATCTTTACAGAAGCAACTGCCACATCTTTCTTCCATGCTGTGGTTGGTGGGTTTGAACCACTGACATTTCAGTTAGCAACTGAATTCTTAACTAACCTGTCTGCCACCGGGACTCCTACTTCACCACATTAAGAAGACCAAAAGCCAACACAAAACATGCCCAAGACATGGCTAGCAGATAACTAAAGAGCTAAAACTGCTCAAAATTGTTTGGACCCACAGTAATAAGAGGATCTTTAAAGAAACTTTTAGACAAATACACAAACAAAAATACTTGCCAAAAATGTACTGAGAGATGGGGAGAATAACATCTAACATCTGTTTTTCTTAAGATTTTTATGAGCTCTCTAATAATATATTTTTTGGCCAAGAAAAGAGATCGTTTTGAAGCCAAACATTTTCAATGCATTAAGGAATTCCAGTTAGTGCTGAAGAACAGTGGGGATTCTAAGCTCTTAGCATTTCATGTGGTTGTTTGGACAGAGTAGGAAAAAGCATACTGTCATCTCACATGGGGTTTTATGCAAAGACCTTGTTGTTGTTGTTAAGTGCTGTCGAGTTGGTTCCGACTCATAGCGACCCTGTGTAGGATTTCCGAGGAGCAACTGGTGGGTTTGAACTGCTGACCTTGTAGTTAGCAGTCCAGTGCTGATCCTACAGCACCACACCAGGAGTCCATGCAGAACTGTAGAGGGCTCCATTTTGGTTAGTTTAAGAAGTTACTGGAGTACTTGACGTGGCTTAATACATGTTTCCTCAAGAACTCTGGTAGTGTAGTGGTTACGAATCGGGCTGCTAACCTCAAGGTCAGCAGTTCGAAACTACCAGTGGTTCTGAGGGAAAAAGATAAGGCATTCTGCTCCCATAAAGATTTACACCCTCGGAAACCCTGTACAGGGTCGCTATGGGTCGGAACCGACTCGAAGGCACTTAACAACAACAACAACAACTCCACAGTACTTAACAACAACAACAACAAGATAAAGAGCACAACAATACAGTTGATGTTTGCGACTTTTTTATAAAGATGGTAATGGTCATTTTTTTGAAATTCTAATATGGAACAATGTGCATAATCTTAGTAACTATCCATTCCTCAAAAGTAGGAAAGCATCTTATAAAATAATTTTTTTTTTCTTTAAAATCTTTTTTTTCCTAAACACAAAGCTATTACTTTTATAAAGTAAAAATTGCAGAAAATATAGAAAAGCATGAATAAGAAAATAAAAACCACTCACATCCCCAATTCCCAGAGAGAATTACTGGTTGATTGGTTGGTTGTGTGCCGTGGAGTCTGTTCCGACTCACCCTGCATAGGGTTTCTGAGGCGGTAAATCTTTACGGGAGCAGAAAGCCTCATCTTTCTCCTGCCGAACAGCTGGTAGCTTTGAACTGCTGACTGTGAGGTTAGCAGCCTGACTCTTAACCACTACACTACCAGAGCTTCTTAGAGAGAATCATTGATAACATGTTATCGTCATCATCCCAGGTCCTTTATAGAAAGCGATTCAAATATTGTTTACAGAGGTTTACGTTTCTGATTTTAATCTGCTTTTTTGTTGTTGTTAAACAATATAACATGGATATCTTTTCATGTCTAGAAATACATGGAATTGTCATTGCTTTCATGATTTCCTTTGGATACTATGATTAACTTTTCCCTTTAGGAACACAGACGAAAGTCTTCATAGATATTTAGTATCTATTTTTAATAATGAAAACTACTTGTGTGAGAAGAACATACAATTAAATAGGCATATAAGGAATGGGGTGGGTCACTCCGGGAACAAATATCATTGACCTTGAGACCATGACAAGATGAGCAGCCACTGAAGAATGGCAGGAGACCATGCATGGTATCAACAGTTAACACTTTTGATATTAACTGAAGATTGGAGGTTCAAGTACACCCCCAGAGATGACACAGAAGACTTGGTAAGCTACTTAGGAAAACTCAGCCACTGAAAACCCTATGATGTAGAGTTCTACATGGGTCAGACCTGACTTTACAGCAACTATTTCAAAAAATTAAAAATACGACTTTGCAGCTTTTTATTCAGTTCAGCTTCTCAACCATTGTCTAAACCCTTGCTGTTTGGAGTGTAGTTTAAAAGCAGTTAATTTTTATGTCATCAGAAAAGACTGATCACTTTTATGATTTTTAATTTAAAATTAATCAGCTCTTCTCCACAGAAATTGCACATGGGCAAAGTAAATCTCAAAGGTCTTTACCCTGTTTTATTTTATGATAGTAAACACTATGCCAAGTGAAGCCATATAGCAGTGAATCCAGGGTAACAATATGGTTGGAAAAGCAGAAATGAAGTGCAGACAGGAGATGCTCCTTTTAAGACGTTTCCTGGTTATAGAAAGGCAAAAGTGTCTGGGCTTCCGGAGATGGGCTGGCTGAAAGCAGACACTTTGAGGTGGGTAAGGAGGGGGTTGAAGGTTGACGCATGCTTGGAGACTGAGAGAGAAAATGAAAACTGAGGGAGATTATGGAAACAGGATGTGTAAATCTGATGTACTTCCAATACTCATTTGAAGTGACTTGACAAAAAAAAAAAATTAATTAAAAACAAAGCAAAATATCCACAGCTGTAAAACAAGCCAGTCAAAAGGATGGATGTGTGCTTGTTTTGACATTCAAATGTTCTTTGGGCGGGCAGTGAAGCCAGTGTGGGTGCCCTTCTCCAACTCTAAGGAGCACGTGGGACTCAAGAGGAACCCTAGAGGAAATCTCCCAAAGGCAGTCCTGGGCCTCATCTCCTCCAGAGTATGCAAGGAATGCAGACAGTAACCGTTGTGAGTAAGTTCATAGGATGCATTGTTATAAGGCAATATTGCTTTGGTGGTGTTTTGTTTTTAACTATTTATTGTGAATTGGATGAAGGTTCACCGTTCAACAATTCTTTCACATTTTGTTCCATCTCACGAATTGCAGTCCCCACTATGTAACATCCATACCCCACTTCCTCCCTTCCTAACCTTTCTGAACTTTGTCCTTGGGTACACCCTACCTTTTGATCTCTAATGGTTGGTTATTCTAAGATGTGCTTGTTTCCCTGGGGTCACTGCCCCCCTTACAGAGCTCTCTAATGTCTGACTACAAATTGAGTCAAGGGAGTGAATTCAGTTTCAGATCGGAAAAGTGACTAAGGGTCGTGTAGCTCATTCTCTATTCAACCAGTAAACCTGGCCTTTTATCTTTTTTTTAATGATTTTGAGTTTTGCTCCACATTTTTCTCCTACTTTCTCCAGGACCCTCTAATGTGATCCCTATCAGGGCAGTTGGTAGTGGTCTTGAGACTGGGGTCTTTCAGTCTCTGAGTCTTGGAGACTGATGTTCACTACACTCACTGTTTCTGTGTGTCTTCGATTGTCTTCACTTTGCTTTCCTCTGGACAGGAAGAGGCCACTAGGTGCACCTTAGATGGC
Organism: Chrysochloris asiatica; assembly: GCF_000296735.1. Classification (NCBI taxonomy): domain Eukaryota; kingdom Metazoa; phylum Chordata; class Mammalia; order Afrosoricida; family Chrysochloridae; genus Chrysochloris; species Chrysochloris asiatica. Next base: position 13,249,193 of record NW_006408562.1, on the reverse strand, counting down.
TGCTCATGAGCTTTTACAACCCCAGCTGCTGCTCACCGAAGTAATGCAGAACATTGTCTCTGTGGACTATGTTCAGGCGGTATTTATTATTTTTTTAAAAGACATTTTTATTTTGAAAAAAAAAAATCAGAGATTCATAGGACGTTGCAAAGGTAGTACAGAGAGGTGCCCTCTACTCTTCACCAATTTCTCCCACAGGTCACATTGTACGTAATTATAAACCAGGAGCTACTGAGTCAATTGTGACTCATGGCAGTCAGCTTCATGTGTGTCAGAGCAGAACTGTGCTCCCGAGGGTTTTCAATGGCTGATGTTTTGGGACATAGAATGCCAGGACTTTCTTCTGAGGTTTCTCTTGGTGGACTCAGATCTCCAACCTTGCATTTAGCAACCAAACACATTATTTACACCACCCAAGGACACCTACATAACTCTAGGAAATCTCAAAAGTAGGAATTTGGCCTTAGCACATTTGGCACTGTAGGATAAGCACTGGACTGCTAACAAAAAGGTCGGCAGTTCAAACTCACCAGCCTGCCAGATGCTCCTTGGAAACCCTACTTAGCATCACTATGAGTCAGAACTGACTTGACAGCACTTAACAACAACAACAGTGTGAATAGGCGGTGGTGTTATGCTCTCTTTCTTGTGCAGACTTGGGTAACCCCCACTGCAATTAAGATACAGAAGGATTCCACTATTCCACCGCACAAAGATCTCCCTGGGGATAATAAGTCCCCTGCAACATCCTTAATCCCTGGCAACCACTAGTTCATTTCCATCTCTATAATTTTGTCATTTCAAGAATGTTATATAAGTAGAATCCTACAGATGTTAAGCTTTGGAGATTGGTTTTTGAGATTAGCATAATGGTTTTGAGAGACATCCAAGTTATGGTATGGATCAACAGCACATTCCTGTATCCAGTATACAGGAATTCTTTGTATTATTTTTGCTAATTTTTAAAGTCTTAATGTATTTCAAAATGAGACTTTAGCTTTTTTTTTTTTTATATTAAAATGACTCTATGCTGCTTTTTTATTTATAATAACCCAAAATGTCCACAAATAGAAGAATGGGTAGATAGATTTGTCATAGACAAGGAGGCTTCCAAACGTTCAGGAGAAGCAGCAACACCAGAGATGGAGGCAGAGATGGGGACATGGAGTGAGGGAGCAGCTGAGGACTCTGGAAAGAGAGGGACTAAGAGCTAGCGGCCAGGAGGCAGACTTGCAGAATGCGCCCTTTGATGGTGTAAATTATTATATATGCCTGACTGTTAAAAAAAAAAAAAAAGCACTAAAGTGAATAGAGAAAAATATTATTGACTGATGGTACATGGTGGGGATTATAACCATTATAATGAAACAAAGTCTATGGATTTGTTGAATGTAGAACTGATGATCTGCCCTGTAAACTTTCTCTCAATTCACAATAAAAAACTTTAAAGAAAAAGACAATGAATATTTTTCTATGAATTCTTTGAAGCCCCCTTGTGTGTGTGCAATAGTACTAATGCTGAAAGTGGTATGCAAAATGCACACCCAACTGCTGCCCACATGGGTGGATATCACAGACATGTTTCGGGAAAAGAAGTCACACCCAAAGGGCACATCTTATTGTTGTTGGTTGCCAGGTGCTGTCGTAGCGACCGCAGGCACGACAGGATGACACATTGCCTGGTCCATCGCCATCCTCACAATCGTAGCATCCTCACAGTGCTACTGCCACTGTACCAATCCGTCTCATTGGGGGGCTTCTTCTGTCTCGCTGACCCTTCATTTTACCAAACATGTCCGTCATCAACAGTGAGAGAAAGTCTTCCCCTAGAGCCAAGCACGCTGAATTCAGACTTCTCATTGGTTGACTGAGAGAGCAAAAATGTATTTATGAAACCCACTCACTTGTGGTATTTCTGTTATCACAGTGCCAAATGATTAAGACAGTGTGCAAGTGGTATTGGTTGGCAGGAAGCTCGAGGGAGATGTTAGTATTCTAGATCTTTATCCAGATAGCAATGAGAGGGTTGCAGACATATGCTCAAAGTTACCAAGCTGCCAATTAAGATTTGTGTATTTACGATATTAAAGTTTTACCATCATTTAAAAAGATGAAATAAATGAACAAAAGCAGTTAGTACTAATGCTTCAAGTGGGCCAGCAGTCTTGTATTGTGGTAGGAAGGAATAACTGGTATCGATTTTGAAGAACATTGAAATAAGCTTGTCTTTTGATGCTCGGCAAATAACTTTATATTTGGACTTAAGTCAAGGCAAAAAGATAAGCATTGAAACAATCTCAATATATGCCTTGGTGGTGGAGGTGGTGGTAGTGTGTGTTGTTGAGTAAGTTACAACTCATAGCAACCCTGCATAGGGTTTTTGAGGCTGTAAATTTTTATGGGAACAGAAAGCCTCCCCTTTCTTCTACGGAGCAGAAGGTGGATTCAAACTTCTGACCTTGCAGTTAACAACCCAATGAATAACCACTATATTACCAGTGCTCCTTAATATATATGCCTGGTGTGACGCTGTGGGTTAATGCGCCAGACTGCAAAGCCGTTTGAACTACAAGGTCGGCAATTCAAGCTCACCCAGCTGCTCCTCAGAAACCTTATACAGGGTCGCTATGGGTCGGAACCGACTCGTTGGCACTTCACACACACAAAAAACAAAGGAAATGGCTAAACAAACCACAAACCAAACTTTAAGGTACAATCATATGATAAATTACTATGAAACTATTAAAATCATGTCACTAAAGAACACTCAGTAATATGGATACATGCTCAGGATGTGAGTGAATTCAGCAAAATCCAATATTCTATGTACATTCGTTATTGTTAAATGCCATCAAGTCCATTCTGATTCACAGTAACCCTGTATAGGATTTCTGAGGCTGTAAATCTTTGTAGGAGCAGAAAGCCTCATCTTGCTCCTGTGGAGTGACTGGTGGGCTTGAATTGCCAACCTTGGGGTTCACAGTCCAAATTCTATGCACATAGCATGTTCATAATTTAAATTTTTTATGTGCACATAGGAAAAAGAGGAAGTATTGCTCTAAAATGATTATGATATTTATGTCTGGGTTGTAAAATTAGGACATGATTTCTGTCTTCTTCCTCATACTTTTTGGTGTCTTCTACTAGTTCTGGTGTAGGATGAGCCCTGGGCTGCTAACCACAAGGTTGGTGGTTCAAACCTACTAGCTTCTCCTTGGAAACCCTATACAGATTTGGTATAGGAAACATACTGTATAGGAAACCCTATATCGACTTGATGGCACTTAACAAAAACAACGATTTCTGACATGATTAATAGAAAACAATCATAAAAATTAATTTTAACTTGGCATCTCCTCATTTTAAAACAGCATCATCATAGAGGGAGCCTAGTTCCAGATGGGGTGGGGGAAGGTAGAATCACCACTGACAGATTTCCAATTGGTTGGGACTGGGCTGGTGAAAGGATATGGGGATAAGACTCTTGTGGTACAATAGTGAATAATTGCCATCAGGACTGATTTTGAGGGTAAGAAATATAGAGGTAGATGTTTTTTGACAAATGGAGGAGACTGATTGGTTTTGCAGCCCAGGAGCGGAGGTCCCTGGGACCATCAAGTGAGAAGAATGGAGAGCGGGACCCTACCCCGAGAGGCAGTGACACCAGAGATGGAGACAGAAAAGATGACATGGACAGATGGAGCAGCTGGGGACACTGGACTCAGGGAGGGAGAGGGGCTGTGTGCTGGTGGCTGGGGGGCAGGCCTGTGTGGTGTACCCTTTGGTTGGTTGATGATACATGGAGGGGATTGTAATCATTGCAATGAGGCGAAGTGCGATAGGATGAGTGTAAAGCTGATGTTCTCCCATGTAAACCTCACAATAAAAACTTAAAAAAAAAAATGCATTATCATAAGGTCAAAATTCAGAAAGGGGAAGAAAAACAACCAGCTTCTAAAGGAGCATTTGTGCTTTTAACAAAATCTTTGATGCTCGATTTCAAGGTCAGCTTCAAAGTCAGCTTTCAAGCTAGGATCATTTAAATTTTTTTCAAACTGCAAAACATAGTTGACCTAAGTCCTTTCTCCACCAGTTCAGTCCTGGTCTTCCAATTTCCAACATTTTACTCTAGGAGCCTCTTACGGGTCAGCTTCTCTTTTCATCCTACTCACAGGAGCGCTGGCTGGATGAGCTGTTCCCATGAAGTTACATGGAAACAAGGTTTTTGCCATTTGGAAAAGTCAGAACATTTTCAGAGATTATAAACAGGGTTGTTGGTCTCTGTCCTCATTACCAAATTTCCTTTGCTGGGTATGGCTAGAGGGTCCTGGTGTGGCACTGTAGAATAAACACTGGACATCAAGGGTGATTTGAACTGCAAGGTCGGCAGTTCAAATCCACCAACTGTTCCTTGGAAACCCTATACAGGGTTACTGTGAGTTGGAACCAACTCAAGTACACTTAACAATGACAAAGTGGTACACAGGAGCTCTGGTAGTGTAATGGATTGTAAGTTGGGTTGTTGATCTCAAGGTGTGCAGTTTGAAACTACCAGCTACTCTGCAGGAGGCGGATGAAGCTTTCTGCTCCCATAAAGATTTACAATCTCACAAACCCTATACAGAGTCACTGAGTCAGAACCTACTCAGCAGCAGAAACCACCACCATCAGTGGCACAATGATTAAGTGCTTGGCTGTTCCCCAAAAGCTTGATGGTTTGATGCCACCTACCTGCTCCTAGAGAAACACCTAGTGACCATAGCTTCATGTTGTCACCTCAAGTGGCTGTAAATGGGAATTTACAGGATAGGACCCTCGCCAGGTGTGGCACTGTGGGTTAATGCACCAGACTGCAAAGTCGTTTGAACTGCAAGGATGGCGGTTCAAGCTCACCAGCTGCTCCTCGGAAACTCTATACAGGACTGCTATGGGTCGGAAGCGACTTGACGGTACTTCATAACACAACAACAACCTTCACCAGGAGTCAGGAATGACTCAATGGCACTTAACAACAATGTAACAACAGCAAAGAATCAAAAGAGTTCCAAGAGACCAATTATTTTCTTGAGATTCTCAAGCCCCACCCATGTGATCTTAGATGCTTGGACTCTTCCCTCTCCACCTCCTATCCTAAGGTAACTCAAGCCTAAGGGAATTTTTCCTTGATTTTAAAACACTTTACTAACTAGTGCATATAATGTTTGAAACAAATATGAGTGAAGAAAAATGTGAATCAGCGTCTTAACAGGATTTTTCAACATCTCTTTTTCTCCATCTGTGCAAAGCATCACACAAGCAAGTAGAATAATAAGACTTGTGGATAACCCACATTTCAGCTTTGTCATCGATTTCCAGCATAGACAGGAACACTATATCTGGTTACTGAAAACCAGGACAGCATTTTCTCCCAAGAAAAACATGTATTAGATAAAATGAAAGCATGCCTAAACTCAAAACCTAGCTCTATCAGGAAGTGGAGGGTGTACTGATTAACATCAACTGGGCCAACAGATGAAGGCAAATTTTTTTTTTTTTTTTTTAATCTAGAAGATTTGACAACTAGAAGCTAAGTCAAGACAATGAAAGTTTGGCTAGGCTTGCTAGCAACAGCCTTCCTTGTTGTTGTTAAGTGCTGTCTAGTCAGCTCCGGTCATAGCAACCCTGTAAAGGGTTTCTGAGGAGCAGCTGGTGGGTTTGAACCTTTGACCTTGTGGTTCACCTTCCTAAAACATAACAATTTCCTCTCTTTTTAGATTGGCAGGTGTTCACCATCACCCTTTTTAATAATAGCCTTCGCTGTGTCCAACACAAGCAAACCAATAACAAGTTATTCATTAATCAAAGCACCTTTGTAAGTTTCCTGGATAAAGAGAAAAGAGCCAACACCAAAATAAACTTCCAGAAAAAGAAGACACGGTCATGCACAATGTTTCTGTGGTAAAATTACTCAGATCGGGAGAGGAGATGAGCAGGTGGTCACATTTCTGCCGGGGTGGGAAAGAAGACTTGTTTTTTAAAGCACATTCTTCAGGTTTCTGTTCAGCAATTAGTTTTAAGTACCTGCTATGAAGTCTTGTAGCATTGTAGGATAAGCATTGGATCGCTCACCACAAAGTCAGAGGATCCAATCTACCAGTCAATCCTTAGAAGCCCTATACAAAGTCACTAAGAGTCAGAACCAACTCGCAACAGCACTTAACCACAGCAGCAAACCTAGTCAGGCAGGGTTCCTGGGTGATGCAAATGGTTAACATACTCTGTTGCTAATGGATAGATTATAGAGATTCAAGTCCACTCAGAGGCACCTTACAAAAAGGGCCTGATAATCTACTTCCAAAATAATCAGTCCCTGAAATACCTATGGAGCACAGTTACACTCTGATACACAATGGGGCTACGATGAGGGGAAATCCACTCAAAGACAGCTGATAACAAGACGTTCCGAGGACACGGTAGGCTTTGGGGACTCACTAGGGAGTGAGGGACCTGCTACCTCCTCTCGCTTGCCCTTCACCCCTACCTTTCCATGATGAAAATAATGATCTAGATGCCATTAGACCCATGTCCTTCAAGGCAGTCTAGATGGTACCTTCTAATTATGAAGGGAGACCCACGCCGGAACTCCCCAGTAAGAGGTCTGTGTATTATGATTCCTCAGGAAGTTAGGAGGCTTCCTAGCCAGTCCTCAGGGAAGGGTAGTGTCCACCTGAGCCACTCTATATTGAAAGACGACAGTCCCTCCAACTTCTCCCACCGAATGGGGGTCTACCACACTTGAGGCTCAGCCACTTTCTCCACTAGGAGTTCTTCCTTCTTCTCCCAGCACCACTACAGATTTTCTGCTTTCCTCTCTATCTCTACTTCTGCCTTCTCAATGCTCCTTTTTATACCCTCCCCCTGCAACTCCCTCATCTCTGAGGTCTCCTAAAGGTTGGCAGTTCAAACCCATCCAATAGCACTGTGGAAGAAAGTCCCGGTGATCTGATTTGGTGATTATTATAGTTACTGAAAACCCTATGGAACAAGCTGTTCTTTTCTATAACATACAAGGGGGTCATGAGTCCTAATCGACTCACAGGAAACCGGTTTGTTTCGTTTTGTTTTCCTGCCTCTCTGACACTTATCATCACTCTATCATTGTCTCTACCATTAAAGTCTTGAATTCAGACTCCTCAGGGATGGATTCTGCTAGCTAGGATCCAATGTGCAATGTCACAATTGGATGAGTTCTTCTGCCAGATCACATATATGAGGGGGCTTCAAAGAGTTCATGGCAAAATGCAATGAAAAGATAAGTGGAAAATTTCCATGAACTTTTTGAAATCCCCTCATAGAAGATGCTGAGCTGCATACAGATGACAGACTTTGATTCAAGAGTGGATTCCTGAACCAATCAGCTGCAACCATAGTGATTGGCCCCTGCAATATAAAACATGGCAACCGCTGTGTTAAAAACAGTGCAGTGAAAGAAGTCAGATGCAAAAGGTCACATAGTGTATGATTCCAATAATATGAACTATCCAGAAGAGAAAAATTCATAGAGGCAGAAAGCAGATTGGTAGTGGCCAAGAGTTTGGGAGTGGGAGTGGATTGGGAACAACTGCTTATTAAGTAGAGGCTTCCTTTTGAGGTGATAACAAGGTTTTGGGACTAGACAGAGGTGATGATTATGCAATATGAAAACACTGAACTGTATACTTTAAATTGGTGAGTTTTATGATAAGTGAATTTCATCTCAATTTTAAAAAGATGTGGAAATTGTCAAATGGGAACCTAACTTGCTGTGTAAACTTTCCCTAAAACCTAATAAAATATTATTATGAGGATTATTATTAGAAGAAGGAGATATGATTTGTGGTCTCTTTCATCCTAAGGTGGCCATGGGTGAGAGAGATACCCAAAGTATGATGATCATCTCTGTAAAATGAAAGAATCCCAAACAGACATTTGAGCTGCATTTCACATTGTCTTACATTTGTTGTTGTTTGTAAAAACGCTCATTTCTGAAATGTTTCCACCCCAGGCTTCCACACACCCCACACTGTCATCATCAATCAATCCTAAACTCTTTCCTGATAAGCAGGCAGACCCACGAACCTTTCTTAACACAGTGTTCCATTTTGCCAATTCTGATTTGGCACATCCCCTGCCTATAGGATGAAGTCCAAATTCAGCAGCAAGCCACATTAAAGCCTCAGCATAAAAAACTCTGGCTCCAGCTCAAAACTCCAGCTGGTCCTATCTCCCCAGCTTTTCTTTCGGCAGGCAGACTGGATTCTCTCCATTTGGACTGGTGTTTGTCCATCCTTGGGGAGGTTGACCTTTCTGGACTGTGTCAACCAGACTCCCCAAAGCTCTGGCTTCTGATTGAATTTGACCAAAAGGAGGCGCTGACAGGATCTGAGAGAGCAGATAGAGAATACGTTTCAGATGTCGTTCCCCCATTCCTCTCTGTGGTTGTGGCTGTTTCTCTACCAAAGCCTACAACACCACTCAGGGGATCCTCTCACATAGCTAGGCTCTATTTCTTCCCCGTGCTTTCTTAGTTGCCTCTCCCAAGATACGTTACCTTCCCATATTGTTTTTTTCACCTTCAGTCTGGTGCTACTGTCAGCCCCGACCCACAGGCACATCAAGCACACAGTCCTAATGCTGCATCGTCCCGAGTCACTCTCAAGATCAGTCGGGGATGGAACCATTATAATCCATTGGGATTTTGCTGGCTGACTTCCAGAAATAGATCACCAGTTCTTTCTTCCTAGTCTGTTTTCATCTGGAAGTGCCTCAGAAACCTGCTCAACACCTTAGTAACACACAAGCTTCTACTGTCCTATGGGTGGGGGCTGTACATGGGGTGTACTGGTCGGAAACCAAACCCTGATCTCCGGCTGGGAGGTGAGCAATCTACCACAAAACCACCAGCACCTTTGTAAAAGGTCCGTCTTTAAGCTTCCTTCAATTGTTCTTTTGGAGCAGTCGGTTTATTTCCCCTCTAGGACACTGCCTGAAATGTGAGTTGGACTTGTCACCACTCACCAAAACCAGCACAGGTATCTTTGTTTTGTAGTTGTTAAGTGCTGTTGAGTTGGTCCAGATTCACAGTGACACTGTATGGGGTTTCCAAGGAGCAACTGGTGAGTTTGAACTTCTGGCCCTGAGGTTCAAACTGACCTTGCAGTCCAGTGCTTTTATTCCACAGTGCCACACTAGGACACCTGTGTTTGAACACATGGGAATTGTAGGTAAAGGGGAAAACTTCCTCCATTTTTGCATTTTGGACTCTTACGGACTCTTATTTTTAATTTTTTAATGTTTTTATTGTAAATTGAGTGATAGTTTACATGGGAATACATTGGTTTTACATTCTTCATTTCATTGCAATGACTGCAATCTCCTCCATGCATCATCATTCAGCAGTATTTGCTTCTATTCCCTCTGGGGTTTTTTTTTTTGTTTTTTTTTTTGCTGTTATTGTTGTTGTTTTGTTTTAGAAGGGATGTGCACAAAAACACTTAGGAATATATAATCATTTAAACAACCAAGGGGCACATTATGCAAGCCTGCCTCCTGGCTGCCAGCACACAGCCTTTCTTTTTCCATGTCCTCATGTGCTCCCTTTCTCCATGTTCCCATCTTGGCCTCCATCTCTGGTGTCGCTGCTTCTCTGGATAGGGTCCCACATTCCGCTTGTGCTCTTCTCCCTTGATGGTCCTAAGGTCCTCTGCTTCTGGACTGTAAGATTAACTACTCCCCATTTTTGTTATAAAACTTCTACCTTTAAAGTTGTGACGGTCGCAATTAGTTATGAAAACAACTATTCACTATTGAATCATAAGAATCTTATCCCTATCTCTTTTCACCAGACCTGCCTGTTGTCGTTAGGTGCCATCAAGTCAGTATGGACTCATTGTGACCCTATGCACAGCAGAACGAAACATTGCCTGATCCTGGGCCAACCTCACTATTGCTGCCATGCTTAAGTCCATCGATGCTGCCACCTGGCCAATCCATCTTGTTGGGGGTCTTCCTCTTTTTCTCTGATCCTCCACCTTACCAAACATGATATCCTTCTCCAGTGACTAGTCCCTCCTGACAATATGCCTGAAGTAAGAGAGATGAAGTTTGGCCATCCTGGCCTCCAAGGAGCACTCTGGATGCACTTCTTCCAAACGGATCTATTGGTTCTTTTGGCAGCCCATGGCACTTGCAATATTCTCCTCCAATACCATAACTCAAAAGCATCAATTCTTCTACCATCTTCCTTATTCACTTGCACATGCATATGAGGTTATTGAAAATGTCATAGCTTGGGTCAGGCGCACCTTAGTCCTCAAGCTGACATCTTTGCTCTTCAACCTTTTAAAAAGGTCTTGTGCAGCAGATTTGCCTAATGCAATATGTCGTTTGATTTCTTGACTGCTTGCTTCCATGAATGTTGATTGTTGATCCAAGAAGAATGAAGGACTTACAGCATTTACTGATGAAGATCAAAGAACACAGCCTTCAGTATGGATTACATCTCAATGTAAAGAAAACAAAAATCCTCACCACTGGACCAATAAACAACATTCTTATCAACGGAGAAAAGATTGAAATTGTCAAGGACTTCATTCTTACTGGATCAACTATCAACACTCATGGAAGCAGCAGTCAAGAGCCATCTAGAAAAGACGAAAACTATTCAGTGGGGATTCTACCTTCCCCTGAACACTCTGAAACTAAACTCTTTGAAAACTTGTAAGACAGTCACCTTTATAGCCCCCCACTTCAGGTAACCAGTATCTAAGTTGCCCATCCTTATCAGCCCTGTATACAGAGGGGTCAGGATCGATGCATGATGTGAAGACTCTTCTCTTTCTGTTGGTATTTTGAGCTACTACATCCATAAAAATAGGTCAAGTTCATCAAATTGTAGCAATTTATACTTGTTTCCTTTTATCAAGAAATTTTTTTTAAATCTTCATCTAGTCACGATCTGATCATGAAGCCATCGAGGCTAGGTCCTACTCATTTTTAAGACCCAACTCAAGACCTCATGGGCTCTCCGATTGAAGAAAACACATTCCTACCATTCTCTTCCTAGGTACAGACTCATTCTCCTGCTCTCATCTTTACTGCATTGCACTATTTTATTTGTGGCGCTCCCTGGGCAGGAACCAACTCTTATTTATCCTTTTATCTCTGAGGCTGAGGACTCTTCCAGAAACATTAGCCAATCAATAAATGTGGCTTGAAAACATCAGAAGCAAAGAATAACTAGAAGTGGATGCTGCCCATTTTCTCCAAAGATGAAAGAACGTGCTAATAGCTGGTCCTGAAAGGGCGTGAGGAAGCCTCCTCTTAACTGTTCATCCCACTTATCTCGAGGGCAACTGAGTTATGCATACTGAGAGCCCTCTTCTAGGCTTGCCTGTCACCCAGAAATTCCAACTTAGATTACAAAATAATCAGACGGAAGTGGGAACATACACATACAAAGGTATTTTTTAAATACAAAAACTAGAAACCACCTAAAGACCCAAAAACAAGCCAGCTAAACTACTGCATATTCATACTATGAAGTAATAAATAGCCATTCGAACTCAGGTTGAATTTCTACGGAGTAATTCTTTTTGGGCAGTGAGTGGTATAGTGGGTATGGGTTTAATTTACTATTGTTGTGTGCCCTTGAGTCAGTTCCGATCCATAGCGATCCTGTATAGGTTTCCAAGGAGCAGCTAAAACCCACCTTGTAGTCAAGCACCTTAACCACTATCTCACAGCATCGCACCAGGTCTCCGTGTGTGTATGTGTGTGTGTGTATATGTGTAAAACAACTTAAAAATATCACCAAAAGTACATTTTAAAGTGCCTTGTGTTTGTCATTTCAGACCTGAACATCCATATCCAGACAATCAGAACTTAGGATTTAACCTGTTAACCTCTTAATTATGGTTAACAAAATGTCTCGGCTGCCATTACTGCTAACTCTAACCATCATTATCCTCCCACTGAGCACACTTAGGGAAGCTGGCTCTCATGAGAAGACCATTTAAATATTTTTAATTTTTCTGCAAGGGTCCCTTTGGGTGCAGTGGTTAAGTGTTTGAATGCTAACCCAAAGGTTGGTAGTTCAAACCCACTAGCCACTCCATGGAAAGAAGATACGCCAATCGACTTTCGTAAGGATGACAGCCTTCAAAGCCCTGTGGGCAGTAAGCCCTGTTCTATGGGGCCACTCTGAGTTGTAACTGACTCCAAAGTAAAGGGTTTCTCTTTGTTGGCAAGTTTCTCCAAGTCCCACTTCAGACCTGGATCTTGGACATTTTGCTTTGTTTTGAAAGCTCATCTAAATAAGTATCATGTGCAACTATGGTTTTACCCAATCTGTTCATTTTCCAGGTGGGAAAATGAGGCCCAGAGTAATGCAAAATAACAAACAGGCAGATTCAGGCCTTGTATTGAAGTGTTCTGATTCCCAGGAATCATCAAGTCAATATAACCAAGCCTGAAGTTTTGTAGGTGGACAGATTTGGGAAGCACCAAATGTCTCCAGAGAAAAGGTAGGACTGCCGAGACTTCTAAAAAGAACTCAAATATGATCTCTGCCTCAACCCATTTAAGAAACATCCACCTGAGCAAACAGGTATCAAAAACCATTCACAGTGCACAGCACCGTTTAGAAAGACTCTAAGCTAATGTAACTATTGGGGAAGGCATTGTAAAGTCTAAATGCAAATGTACTGACTAAGCAAAGATGATAGAAATCAAAATACCAATGTACCCAAGGCTGGCTCTATCCCAACACAAATACAGACAATCTTGACTGTACCTTTGCCCCACCCTGAGTCCCTGGATCGTACTCTGGGCAGTACAAATGGAATGTCCTCCTGTCCACCAGTTACCCTTGCAAATCAAAAGCAATACCTTCTTCCCACCCCACCCTCCACCAGCCCCAATGTCTCACACCTTCCTAACGAGTTAAATAAGATGGAACTCCAGAGGTTTCTCTGGAAGCTGCACAGTGGAACATTTTCAAACATGGGAGTCAAAAATGCCTGGTTTCCCCTGGCTGTGTGAACTGGGAAGTGTTCAAGAAATCACTCAACCTCTCAGGATTCCTGCTTTAAATCTATGTATATTGAGCAATCCCTGAGCCTAGTCCCACTTATTCAATGACAGCTTTGTGCAAGCTAAGTCCAGCCCTAGAATGTGTGAAAGGCACAGTTAATCTTTAAGCAAGCAAGGTGTGGTATTGTGATAATGTGTAAGGGATATCTTTACTCAATCATTTCTCCACTTGTCCTATTGTAAGGATATAAATATGGAAAATGTGGGAGGTAAAAAAAACTTGATTCACTGATATCTAAGGTCCCACAAATGAAGTAAACCTCTTCTCTGTTATTTGAAGTATATTAAATCAATGTGTTCATTGTTGTCTGACTTCTAGGCTGTGTGGGGAAAACACTTGATTTCTGAAATTCATTCTTCAATTTAAAATGTATTGGTTTCACAATGCAAGCAGCACTCATTTTTTCACAAATATTGCTTCGCTCCTACAAGGTGCAAGGCACCATGTCTGGCCACCAACTGGACTGACCCACTGCATCAAGTCGATTCCAAAGGTGACCCTACAGGGCAGAGTGTGTTGTTGTTGTTGTTGTTAAGTGCCATCAAGCCAGTTCTTACCCATGGAAATCCTGTATGGAATTGATGAGGAATGGCTGGTGAGTTTGAACTGCTGACCTTGGGGTTCCAATTGATCTTGCAATACAGCGCATTATCCTGCAATGCCACACCAGGATTCCAGGGTAGAATATAGGGAGAAAATACTGAATAAAATATAGAGATGTTTCCTGCATTCTTAGAGTCTACTGTCTTCTAGAGGAGACAGGCCAGAATCAGATAGCCACACTAAGACATCTTCACAAAATGTGGTAAATGATGTCATGAAAATCCCAGGAAATAAAAAGCCTTTAAAAGGAATGCTCACTTGAGTTTCTCATGAGAAACTGATCTTCAAAGAGAAAGCAGAAGTGTCATGTTAACCATGGCAACCACGTGTGACAAGAGAGTAGAACTACACACGCCCAGAAGGTTTCCTCGGCCCCTGAAAACTTTACAGGGGCAGATCACCAGGTCTCTTGGCTCATACATTCGAACTTTCAACCTTTCAGTTAGCAGTCATAGTCATAGACTTGACTATTTGGCACCAGGTCTCCTTAGTTGTAGGGTGAGTAGGGGCTGGCGAGGGAAAGAGGAAGGGTAGCTTCTGCCAGACACAGCCCGGGCTAAGGAAAAGCAAGACTGTTGGAAGAAAGTTCTCTCATCCCCAAAAGTCCTGTAAAATGTTGACAACCATTTTCTTCTGGGAACTAACGCCACATGTATTTGTACATGTTAACCTTTCTAAGCCGCTTGAAATCAAAGTTAAATACATTGCTTAACCTCTCCAGTTTCCCTTTCACATATCAGTGCAGTGATTTCTTATCTAGCATAAAGCTCTGTTTTACTTTTTCATGATCTAAGATGGGGAAAGGAGAACTCTGGCAATTTGACTGCTTGAAGGCTCAGGCTCCAAGCATCAAGGAGTCACCTCTCTGCAAGCAATCTTCTGATCCTGCGTTTAAAGGACAAGAGGACCCTTTTCCAGAATTTAACATTACATCAACTAGTGTAATGTTTCCAATGGTTTAAAGAGTACAAGAGGGAAAAGTCACTGTTATGTGTTGGATGGCGTTCCCCACCCCCACCCCCGCAGGAAACATGTTGAAGCCCACACTTTAACCTGTGAACATGACCTTGATTGGAAATAGGGTCCCTGAAGCTGTTACCAGTTAAGTTAGCATGAGGTCACATCAGTTGTTGTTAAGTGCTGTTGAGTTGGTTTCAACTCATAGGACCCTAGTGAGCTTGAACTGCCGATCTTGCAGTTCAAATCAACCCTGCAGTACAGCACATTAATCTGCAGCACCACCCCAGGACGCTTTAATTCAAGGTGTAAAAGAGAAGAAGAAAGGGAGAGATAGACCGGAGCGATGGCTTGGTGAAGATGCAACCAGTTACATGCCAAGGAACACTTGGGACTCCCAGAAGCTAAGAGAGACAAGAAACCGTCTTACTCTAGAGTGTTTGAGGAGAAGAGTCCTGCCCATACTAGTGTCCAGAATTATAGATAATACATTTCTGTTCTGATCAGCCACCTAGTTTGTGGGACTTTGTTACAGCAGCTCTAGAAGACGAACCACTACTCTTTGTGCTTCCTGAATTAGGGAAGCAGGAGAGAGATCAGAAAGCAACATACAAATTTATCTTCCTGTGGACGTCGTTCAGTGTGCATGCAACACGTTTCTTATCCACATTACCCCTCCCCCCCACTGTGTGTATAAGAAAGACAAAGGAAAGGGGGAAGGTTGCAAAACTCATGTACAATGGCATGTGGAATTGGAGGAGAACAATAAAAGGAGAGAGAGAGAGAAAAGATGGTGGAGGGTATCTCTGGAATGGGACAACCACTCCCCCAAATCCTATAATTCACTACTATTGAGTCGACGGTGGCGTAGTGGTTACGAATCGGGCTGTGAACCGCAAGGTCAGCAGTTCAAAACTACCAGCTGCTCAGTGGGAGAAAGATGAGGCTTTCTGCTCCCGTAAAGATTGACAGCGTCAGAAACCCTGTTCAGGGTCGCTATGGGTCAGAACCGACTCGACGGTACTTAACAACAACATTGAGTCGATTCTAATTTATAGGACAAAGAAGAACGGCCCCATAGGGTTTCCAAGGCAGTAAATCTTTCAGAAGCAGAATAGCACAGAGAACTCTCTTCCACGGAGAGGCTGGCGGATTCGAACTGGCACTTTTTGGTAACAGTCCAGAGCTTTAAACACTGAGTCAACAGGGATCCTCAATAGTTCGACTCACACAATATTCCGTTTCACAAAGAAATCAGTCTTCAGAATTCTACATACATAATTCTAGACAAGGTTCAAGATCTGAATATGCAAATGACTGCCTCCTCGCTTGTCATCACAATCTTCTAGAAAGGACACAACGTAGGTTTTTAGACGGAGTTGGGATTGCTACTACGTTACTTCTGTCCTCATTTGCAGGGACTTTTTTCCTCTCCCAGGGAGGAAAGAGCAATTTCTGCAGGTGTTGGGACATCTCCACTGCAGGAAGCTCTCCCATCCAGGGGCAGCCTCGGCAGCCGACCTGGTGGCTCAGCCCAGTCCCGGAGCACTGCGTTGGCGGCACTCGCAGACAGAGCGAGCCGCAGTGGGTTGTGTAACCACACTCAGCGCTTGGTGAGCATCCCTCCTGACAGCCTCTGTTAAAGTCACTGGTACCAGCTAGTAAAAGACCCGCCAGACAATAGGGACCTCGAGACTCCGGGGGAGGAAAAGGGGGTGATGTTAGGACACCATCACTGGGGGTGGCCCAGGGAGAAAGTTGTTGTTGTTGTTGTTGTCAGGTGCCATCGAGTCGGAACCGACTCATAGCGACCCCATGCACAGCAGAACGAAACAATGCTCGATCCTGGGCCAACCTCACCACCGCTGCCACCCCCAAGTCCATCAATGATGTCACCTGGCCGATCCATCTCGTTGGGGGTTTTCCTCTTTTTCTCTGACCCTCCACCCTACCCAGCATGACATCCTTCTCCAACGATTGTTTCCTCCGGACTACATGTCCAAAGTAGGAGAGACGAAGCTTAGCCATCCTGGCCTCCAAGGAGCACTCTGGCTGCACTTCTTCCAAAACAGGTCTATTGGTTTGGGAGAAAGTAAATCTCTAGAAAAATATCGAAGCCCAAAGTTCTGTCCTGAAAGCTGGTGGTACAAGATCCCAAAGAGCACGCGCAGCCTACTATACTCTAAAGGTGCATGTCAGCCAAAGGGGGAGGGGATGGGAAAATACTCCTGCATCCTGGGCGGTTCTCAGGATGTCTCCCGGGGACGCCTAAGGACACCCCCTCTCCTATTTCAAATTACATAATTCATACATATTTGGGAAAAGATGCACGAAATGCATTTAATTACTCATATTAACGTAGAAAGTCTCTTAACAGACAGCATTTAAAGTCCCTGGCTGCATTTAAAGTCCGACTAAACCACCTGGTCGCAGCAGCAGAAGGTGGCACCCTGGGGCCTGGAGCCGCGCAGCCGCCGGGGATGGCACCCTCCCTGGAGGGTTGGCTCTGCGCTCGCCCATCCCCGCGTTGCGGATTTTCCTGGACCAGCACGTCCGCAGGCTACCCCCACCTCCACTGCCGCCCGGCGTACACCTGGCCCAGGGTTACCTGAGGCACCATGGGTCTCCGCAGCCCGTTGGCCAGTCCCCGGACGCCCTTGCCATTGGCGGAGAGGAGATGCTCGACCCCGGGGTCCCGCACAGCGCCCTCTGCGGGGCCTACGCCGTTCTCCCGGGGGTCTTCCTCCAGCGCAGGGAAGAGCCCGCAGCGGCGCTGGAAGCGGGCTACCAAATGGGAATCCTGCAGACTCCGCAGTAGATGGGCCATGGTGCGCCCGCACCGCGCTGCGCCGAGCCGGCCGGTACCCTGGCCTTGCGGTCGTGCCAACCCTCACCCTGGTCCCGCGGCCACGGGGAGGCGGGCGGGGCCTGGGCGCCAGCCAACAGGTGCACCACACGGCTCCTAGCGCCGCCCTGAGTGGCGCCCAGGTGTCCGCCTCTGCCTCGCGCAGGGGACGGCCCCGCCTTTCCGCCCAGCCGACTGGGGCGCGCGGGGCGCAGACCTTCCTGAGCAAGGCACTTGCCGTCTCCTGGGGATCGGCCATAACAGCCTGAGCCTGGCTGCCCTGCTTCCTGCACCCAGCCCTCTCCTGCGTGGCTACTTCCCTGAAAGTTGAGCAAGCCCCTTAAGGAAAAATGCCTAAATTCTTTCCAAACTTTGCGTGATGCAACGTTTCCCTACGACCTTGTGTGAATTTCCTAGTCCTTGCTCAAGAACAGCGGAGGCTCATAGTGGGCCCTGCATCATGTTGGCATTCTGCCTTGTCTTGGTGATTTGGCAACTGGGAAGCTTTTTGAGACGCGGCAGGGAGGAACTGCGCTTGTCTGTTGGTTGTCTACATTGAGAAAGATGCCTTCTCAGCTCTCCTACGCCTTTTGTTCTCTCTGCTTCCTTTTAATAAAGATACTGGGAGGATGGTTCTGGAACGTTCAGGCCTTTAGACCCGAAGAGTCTAAACGCTGGAAGGGAGATTGACTAACACAGACGCCTGTCCCTGCTTTCAAAGTCGCAATGAGGGGAAAACCAAGAAAACTTCCTGGGCGGCAGCTTTGATTTTCATTTCTGTGGTCACTCTGTCACTGTGTCTAGGAGCGCTGATCCCCCATAAGGAAGGGTCTTCTCATTTGTTTAAAGGCAACAGTCAACTTAGACCCAGCTGAGTAGCCTGCAACAAAACTGAAACCCAATCCTTCTGTCTTTGGTTTGCAGCAAGCATGTAGCTGTGTACTTCCGGGGTGCCCATGCAGTCTACAAAGTATTTGGTTTCACAAATGTCTGTGAACCAACACCTGCCAAAACCTTGTTTATCCAGTTGTCCTTTTAGCCCAGGACTTCTTTGGGGAAGTCTTTTTCAGGAATGCCGTGACCTTCCTTTTTCCCAAGCCTTGCCCAGAGAGTAAGGCCACGGTGGCTTAATGAGTTAACATTTTGATACTGAAACTACAGCCGCTACTGTTGCAACGGACCCAGACATATCCACTCCAGGAAACAGAAGGCTCCACTCTTCATGTGATTTACTGACATGGGACCAAACCATGTTTTAAAAGCATAGTAATGAAGACCCTGGAACCTACTCATTCTCTTTGTTAAATAAATATGCTACCACATGGGAATGGTGGAATGATCTCGCTTTCAAATCCAGCCCTTTGAATTGCCTTTCTCCCAATTGGGGGAGGGGAGGGGGGCACATCCAGCACAAGCATAAGCCTGGAGAACTGGACGTTTTGAGTGGACTTTCTCTCACTGGCAGACCAGGTACCACCTGCAGCTTCCAGTGATTCATGATGGAGCCTGAGCACCTAAACTTTTTGCTATGATGAAATGATAATCCTCACCCCCCTCCACCTCCCCACGCCCCCACCTTTCTTGTGAAAGGCACTTAGAAAACTTACTAGATAAGCTCTGTAAGGCTCCTGGCGAGACTGCCAAGGCACTCTGTAATATATGTTGTTGTTGTTAAGTGCCATCAAGTCAGTTCTGACCCACAGTGACCCTGTATAGGGTTTCTGAGGAGTGGCTGGGAGGAGCAGCTGGTGAGCTTGAATTGCCAACCTTGTGGTTCAAGCCAATTTTGCAGTCCAGCACATTAA
>NW_006408562.1:13222528-13228797 GCF_000296735.1 Chrysochloris asiatica | reverse complement strand
CCCATAGCGACTCTGTATAGGGTTTCCAAGGAGCGTTACATGGTTGCAATCCCCTCCAGGCACTGACAGTTAGCGTGTACCAGTAGTATTCACCTCTACTGATTTTATCTATTGCATGCCTCCCTGTGGCTCCAACTACCTTCAGTTTCCTCTGCTAACCTCCCTCTTATTTACACACACTTTGAAACCCCTCATATGTATGTATGGAGTCCTGGTGTGGCACCATAGAATAAACACTTGACCTTAAGGTCAGTTTGAACCACAAGGTCAGTGATTGAAACTCATCAGCCATTCCTTGGAAACCCTAAACGGGATTGCTGTGAGTTGGTACAGAACTCAACAACAACATATATGCATATATTTGTTGTTGTTAGGTGCCATCGAGTCGGTTCTGACTCGTAGCGATCCCTCACAACAGAATGAAACACTGCTCAGTCCTGCATCATCCTTACAATTGTTGTTACACTCGAGCCCATTGCCAGCTTGCCAATCCATCTCCTTGGGGATCTTCATCTTTTTCACTGACCCTCCACTTTACCAACCATGATGTTCTTCTCCAGGGACTGGTTCCTTCTGAAAACACTCTCATCATCCTGGCTTCCAGGGAGCATTTAGGCTGAACGTCTTCCAACATAGATTTGTTTGTTCTTCTGGTAGTCCATGGCACTTTTAATAATCTGCTTCAACACCATAATTTAAGTACATCAGCTTGCCTACTTCAATAAGACAGATTATCTACTTTCATATGTATGTGAGGCTATTAAAAATACCATGGCTTGGGTCAGGCACACCTTAGTCTTCAAGCCGACATCTTTGCTCTTAGACACATTAAAGAGGTCTTGTGAAGCATATTTATCTAATACAATGTGCCATTTGAATTCTTGACTTCTTCTTTCATGAGTGCTGATTAAGGATTCAAGCAAATTGAAGTCTTTGACAACTTCAGTCTCTTTTCCATGTATCATGATGTTATATATTGATCCAGTGGTGAGGATTTAGTTTTCTTTACTTTGAGGTACAATCCATACTGAAGGCTCTAGTCTCTGATTTTCATCAGTAAGTATGTTAAGGCCTCTTCGCTTTCAGCAAGCAAGGTTGTTGTTAAGTGACATGGAGTCGGTTCCGACTCAAGACGACCCTGTATAGGGTTTCCAAGGAGCAGCTGGTGAGCTTGAACCACCGACCTTGCAGTTTAAACTGACTTTGCAGTCCAGTGCATTAACCCACAGTGCCTCACTAGGACTACCATCTGCATATCATGCGTTGTTAATGAGTCTTCTTCCAATCCTGATGTAATGTTCTTCTACATAGAATCCAGCTTCTCAGATTATTTGTTCAGCATATAGATTGAGTTAGTGAATGGAAACAACCCAGGCACATATCTTTCCTGGTTTTAAACCAGTCAGTATCCCCTTGTTCTGTTCAAACAACTACCTATTGGAACCTATAGGTTCCTCATAAACATATTAGGTGTTCTAGAATACCCATTCTTTGCAATGTTACCCATATTTTGTTGTAATCTACACAGTAAGAAGCCTTTGTGTGGTCAAGAAAGCACAAGTAAACATCTAATAGTCTCTGTTTTTAGCAAAGATCCATCTGCCATCAGTAACGATATTCTTAGTTCCATGACCTTTTCTGCATTTGCTTTTAATTTCTGGCAATTCTCAAAGTACTGTTGCAAATGTTTTAAAAATATCCTTCAGCAAAATTTTACTTGTGATATTAATGATATTGTTCAATTATTTCCTTATTCTGTTGGTTCACTTTTCCTTAAAATGGGCACAAATATGTATCTCTTCCTATCACTTGGTCAGGTAGCTCTATTCCAAATTTCTTGGCAGAGGTGAGTGAGCACCTCCAGTGCTGTATCAGTTTGTTGAAAGTTTTTGATTTGTATTTGGTCAATTCCTGGAGCCTTGTTTCCCACCAGTATCTTCATTGTATCTTGGATTTCTTCAGTGCCGTTGGTTCTTAATCATATGCTACCTCTTGAAAGGACTGAACATTGACCATTTCTTTTTGGTACAGAGACTCTGTATTCTTTCCATCTTCTTTCGATGTTTTCTGCATCTTTCAGTATTTTGCCTGTGTTGTTGTTAAGTATTGTTGAGTTCGTTCCTACTCATAGTGACCCTGTATAGTGCTTTCAGCTGCTGACCTGTGGTTGGCAGTCCAGTGCTTATCCTACAGCTGTCATTTTGCCCACAGACATCATTTTGCCCACAGAATCTTTCAAAATTGCAGGTTGAGGCTTGACTGTTTTCTTCAATGTTTTTTTAGCTAGAGAAATGCTGAGTGTGATGTTGCCTTTTGTTTTTCTAATTCCAGGTCTCTGCACATTTCATTTCATTATAATACTTCACTTTTGTTTTCTTATGGCTGCTTTTTGAAATTTTCTGTTCAACTCTTTTATCGCCTCATTGCTTCCACTTTTATCTCCTCATTTCTTTCACTTGCTTCAGCTTCTCTATGCTTAAGAGGAAGTTTCAGAGTCTCTTCTGACATCCATTTTGCTCTTTTCTCTATTTCCTGTCTTTTTAGTGACCTTTTGATTTTTTCCCCCTATGTGATGTTTTTGATGTCATCTTACAGCTCTTCTGGTCTTTAATCATTAGTGTCTAAGGCTTCAAATCTGTTCTTGAGATGGTTTCTAAATTCAGCTGAGATATATGTTTGACTCTTTTATTGGGCTTATTTTAATTTTCTTCAGCTTCAGCATGAATTTTCATAGGAGCAATTGATGGTCTGTTCTATAGTCTGTCCCTGGCCTGGTTTTGGCTGATGAGCTTTTCCATCATCTCTTTTCACAGATGTAGTCAATTTGATTCCTGCGTGTTCTATCTGGTGAGATCCATTCGGATAGTCCCCATTCATGTTGTTTAAAAAGATATTTGCAATGAAGAAGTCATTGGTCTTGCAAAATCCTAGCGTGTGATCTCTAGCCTTCCAACCTGATCTTCTGGTATTTTTAAGCTTATCTTCTGGCACTATATCTGACTGTGTCCTGCTGCGACTAATAATGCTGTTTCCATCTTCTGGCACTCTATTTGACAATGTTGCAATGTTCTGCTGCTATTCATAAGGTTTCCAGTGGCTAAACATTAGGATGTAGTCTTCCTCTCCTTCTTCCTAGTCTGGAAGCTCCAGTGAAACATATCCACCATGGGTGACCCTTCTGGTATTTCAAATACTGGTGGTATAGCTTCCAGCATTATAGCAACATGCAAACAACCACAGTATGGCAAACTGACAGACAAGTGGTGGATATACAGGTATATAAATATGTTGTTGTAAAGTGCTTTTGAATCCATTCTGACTCATAGCAACCTTGTATAGGCTGTCCGAGGAGTGGCTGGTGAGCTTGAACCACCGACCTTGTGGCTCAAACAGACCTTGCAGTTCAATGCATTAACTCACAGTGCTACACCAGGACTCCATACACACACGTGCATGTATACATATGTGGGGCTGTGAAGCAAAGCACTGGACTGCCAGGTTAATTTGAACCTTAAAGCCAGTGGTTCAAACTCACTAGCCACTCCTTAGAAACCCTACATAGGTTGTTATGAGTTGAAACTGACTCTACGACACTTAAGAATAACAATTCATTCACACATACACATATACACATGAGCTCTGGTGTGGCACTGTAGGATAAGCAGTGGACTCCTAAGCACAAGTTCAGTGGTGGAAACCCACTACCACAGCCACTCCTTGACAATCCTATGCAGGTCACTACAAGTCAGAACTGCTTCAGTGGCCCTAACAACGTATATATACACACACACACATGTATAACCAGCTGCTATAGAATCCAGTTTGACTCATGCTAACTTCATGGGTGTCAGAGAACCAAGGCAGAATTGCTCTATAGGATATTCAATGACTGGTCTTTACAAGCAGATCACCAGATTTTTCTTGCATGGTGCCTGTGGGTGGACTCAAACTGCCAGCATTTTGGTTAGTAACAGAGCAGAGTGTTTAACTGTCTGTGCTACCTGGAGTCGCCGCTAAACGATTGACCTTTTTAGAAGGATCAATAATGGATTTAGAGAGACAGAGGAACAAAGTGCTCGCCTGATCAGGAGGTCTTCAAACAAGGAGCCACCGAGTTTGAGAAACCTCAGCATTCAGCTTGAGTGGCCTCATTAGCCCAAGTTGATGGGGAAGGGCCTGGGCTACCAATCATATGGGGTAGAGAGGGGGTCCTGGTCCTCAGTCCTGTTTCAACAGCAAACATGCTTCAGCCTGTCAGAAATAGGAAAGCCTTTGATTAGTCATAGTTTCAGGGACCTGATGATGATGATCAAGATTAGGACAAGATTTGGGTCCTTCAGCTAAGATAGTGCAATAGTCTCCTCAAGAAGCTAAAAATGAAAAGACGATCTTGAAAGAATTCACAGGATGGATGTGAGGACTTAGAAGAAAAAGATGAAGACCAAAAAGAATGATGTTTATTCAGCAAGGGATTGTTGTTAATTCCCACCAAGTCTATTTTGACTCATAGCAACTCTGTACAGGGTTTCCAAGGCATGTCTCGTGGGTTTGAACCTCCAACCTTGCTGTTAGTAGTCCAATGTTTAATCTGAAGTGCTACTCCAGGACTCCAGAGGATAGTGAAGTTGAAAAGGAAGATCATAAAAATGTATACCACAATCTAAAGCAATTTCTCAGTAGAGAGAGATGCTCATGGAAGATGTGGGCAGTGAGGAAGAACAAGACGCAGAGGACAAGGTACCATTACAATAAACAGATTCTGGCAGTGATGGAGATTTCCTAATGGAAGGAGATGACAGTAGCTATAGCACTTCAAAAAAAAAGAAAAACAAAAAGACAGTGAAGAAGTCTAAACCTGACAGAAAAGGAAAGAAAACAACCAAACTGGTCTAAAGGCACCAATGAGGTCATATCCAGTGACAGGCAAAGGGAAAGTGGTTTGGCCCCACAGCTTCAAAGACCATGAGGAACCCAAAAGCTCTCCAAAAAAGAAAACATCTGCCAGTCTTCCACCAGAAAAGACTGGAGTGAAGGGTCTAAAGATGAAACCCAGACTAAAAGTTAGGGTTTTATTTTTTTTAATGCAAAGAAATGATATCAACTTAAGACAGGACCGGGTTTGGGCTATGGCCCTGATAGCATTTTTCCTTTTGCTGAAGATAAGATTTTCTCTTTTAAAGAAAACCATTTTTCTTTTTAAAGAAAACTATTCTAAGTTTAAGTTGCCATTTTGGATATTGGTCTTCTCCTTGCCAGCCACTCCCCCATGGCCCCAATCCCCAATGAAAACCATGTCAAATTAATTTCTATATTGAATTACATCTTCTTATTTGAATGGAAGGCATATCACATTGCTAAAGCAACTATGTCTGAGATGAACACATAAAAATTGTGCTTTGTGCTAAATGATATAAAGTTGAATGTTGTTGTTAAGTGCCTTTGCGTTGATTCCAACACATAGCGACCCTGTATAGGGTTTCCAAGGAGTGGCTAGTGAGCTTGAACCATTAACCTTGCATTTCAAACCAATCTTACAGTCCAGCTCATTAACCAGTAGTACCACACCAGAATTCCAGGAAGTTGAATAGTAAACAAGAAATGTAAAAAGGTTGTAATTAAAAATGATTGCTTCTTTCTCTACCTGCACTATAAAAAAGTCACCTGTCACCTAATCTGAGCATTTATTCTCTGTATATATAAGTATCGATATATACACACATCTACATATATATTTTTTAATCACAACTTTAAACTTCCACTGAGAAGATAGAAATGAATTCTGATTTGTTACTAAAAGTCTTCATGTTTTTTATTATCTTCGGCTGGGAGTGGGTGTGGGTTGCTTGGCCTTATTTAGGGGAGTGAGTACATTTTACTTTTCATTTATCACCTGTTGTCTTAGAGACTCAAACCAATGATGCTTTATCTGGCTGCAGATAAAAATTCAAGAAGTTTGAATTTTAAAAAGGCAGGGTTAGTTTTCTAATGGGTCGGTCCTGTTTTAACTTATATGTATTGATTCTTTTTCTTAAAGAGTCCTGGTAGCATTGTGGATTATGAGTTGGGTTGCAAGCATAAAGTCAGCTGTTCCACAGGAGGAAGATGAGGATTTCTGCTCCTGTAAAGATTTCTAGCCTCGAACACCATATACAGGACTGCTATGAGCCAGAACTGACCCAACAACACAACCACCACCATTCTATTTCTGGGATAAAATTTTACCACATATATCCCCCTTCCCACCCCTGTTGTTGTTGTCAGGTGCCATC
>NW_006408562.1:13217709-13220910 GCF_000296735.1 Chrysochloris asiatica | reverse complement strand
CTTATGTGCAGATATAGTCTTTTTCTTTTTTAAAGAAGGAATTACAGATTAAGGATGCCAAATCCATTCAATAGGGCAAGAACTGTCTGCAATACATGGTCCTGGGACAGGTAGAGTTCCACATAAAAAAGAATAAAGCTAAAATCATACCTCACATAGTATATAAAAATTAACTCAACATGCATCCATGATCTAATGAAAACCATAAAACTCCTAAAAGAAAATATAGGGGTATATTTCGGCACTTAGCTTTTTACTATGGATTCTCCGATTCCTCACCAACAGCATGAACAACAAAAGACAAAATCGCTAAAATGGACTTCATCCAAATTAAAAAACGTTTGTGTATTAAAGAATTTTATCCAAAACATGGGAGTCCTGGTATTGTTGCTAGGTAAGCTCTGGACTGCTACTCACAAGGTCAGAGGTTCAAACCCAGCAGTTGCTCCTTGGAAACCTCATACAAGGTTGCTATGAGTTGGAACCAACTTGATGGCACTTAACAGCAAGAATACAAAACAACAACAACACACACACAATTTACAGAAGGGGTTGAAATATTTGGGAACCATATATTGGATTTATTGTTGTCAAGTGCCGTCGAGTCGATTTCAATCCAGAGCGACCCTGTATAGGGTTTCCAAGGAGCAGCTGGTGAGCTTTAACTGCTGACCTTACAGTTCAAAAGGCTTTGCAGTGTGGTGCATTAACCCACAGCTCCACACCAGGACTCCGTATATTCGATAAGCATATATAATATATAAAGAATATATGAAGAACTCCTAAAACGCAGCAACAAAAAGAAAAAAAGAAAACAAACAGTGCAATATTTAAAATGAGCAAAGAATTTGGCTAGACAGCTCTCCAAAGAAGGTATAGAAATGACCAATAAGCACACAAAAAGATGCTTAACAGTCCTTCATCATTAGAGAAATGCAGATCAAAAGCACAATGGGATACTACTTCATACCTGCTAGAATGGCTAAGATCAGAAAACTGAAAATAACAAGTTCTGGCAAGAAGGTGGTGGTATTGGAACCCACATCCATTGCTGGTGGGACTATAAAATGATGCAGTGTTTTTGTAAACAGTTCGGCATTTTCTCAAAATACTAAACATAGAATTACAATATGGCCCAGCAACCCCACTCCTAGGTAGACACTCCAAAGAACTGAAAGCAGAAATTCAAACCAGTAACTTGTACTTGGTACAAAGAGTCAGAGTTGACTTCATAGCAGTAGGTTGGTTTTGACTGGAAGGAGGTATAGATGGGTATGAAGTTGACAGAGGAAAGAGTAGACTGTGATGGCAAATATTTGTGTCCACTTGGCTTAACTGTGGGGCCCAGCTGTTTGGTCAAACACTATTCGAGGTGTTGCTGTGAAGTGGATTCGCAGATGCTATTAAAGATGAACAACCAATGGTGCTAAGTAAAGAGGATTAACCTCAATAATGTGGGTGGGTCTCATCCAATCAGTTGAAAGTCCTAAGAGGAAAAACAGGTTTCAAAAAAAAAAAAAGGAATTGCCTCCAGACTGTACCATAGAAACCTGTCTGAGTTTCAGCTGGTTGGCCGCCCCTACAGATTTCACAGTACAACATTGACTCTTCCCTGCCTTTCCAGCCTGGTAACCTGCACTAGGGATTCCAGTCTTTCCAGCCTACACAACTCATTTTTTAAAGAGCTAATTTCTTTTAGTGATTCCCTCCCCCTCTCAATGTAATAAGTACTTTTATACATAAGTTTCCTAGGGTTGCCACACAAAGTATCACAAGGTGGGTTGCTTATAAGAACAGAAATTTGTCTCAGTTCTGGACATTAGGAGTCCAAAATCAGGGTATTAGGTAGACCGGACTCTCTCCAAAGGGTTTAGGGAGGTGCTCTCTTGTCTCTAAGTTTTTGGCAGTCCCAGGCATCCAATGGCTTGCAATAAATCTCTGCCTCCATCCTCACTTGGTCATCTTCCCAGTATGCATTTCTCTCTTGTTGTCTCTTCTCACATATAAGGATACTAACATATTGGATCAGGACCCACCCTATTCTGCTATGACCTCAGGTGAGTTTAATGTACAACATCTTCAAAGACCCTATTTCTGAACAAGGTCACATTCATAAGTACCAGGGGTTAGGACTTCAACATATATTTTGGGGGGGCACACAATTCAAACTATTACACTCTGTTTCCATAATCACAAGGAGCCCTGGTGGCATTGGGTTAAGCATCAGACTGCTAACCAAAAGGTCTGTGGTCCAAATCTATTAGTTTCCCAGTGGGAGAATGATGAGACAGTGTCCTTCGGTAAAACTTCACAGCCTCGGAAACCGGAGAGAGAAGGCTTACTTGTCCTCCAGGGTCACTGTGAGTTGGAATGGAGTCAGTGAGGGTGGGTTCTTTGTTTTTTCCATAGTCACATCTTCTCTCATTCTAATCCTTCTACCTTACTCATTCATAGAAGGATCCTTGTGCTTACATTGGGCCCCACTCACATAAGCTAACCTCTTTCCAGTTTAAAATCCTTGACTTAATCACATCTCCAAAGTCCCTTTTGATGTATTAGGTACTTAGGCAATTAGGACATGGGCATTTGGGGGAACCATTAGTCTATCTACCACAGGTATTTTAGAAATTGCTTGGGAAGTCTTGGTGCACCATCTGTCTGAGTTCTCTAGAGAAACAGAACCAATAGGATATATACAGTTATGAATTGACTCCAACATGAGTCATGTCTAGAGAAGAGAAGTAGCAACGCAGAGGGAAGAATGTATGTGAAGATATGTATACCCGCCAAGGTACACCTTGTAATGTTTGGAGCTACTACTAGAAGCTGGAAGGCACCAGAAAATCTCTTCCCCTAGAGGCGTTGGAGGTACAAGGCCATGTTGACATGCTGAGCCTCCAGGACTGTGAGTCCACAAATCTTTGCTCCTAGCAGCCATCCACTTGAGGTATTTTGTTAGAGCAGCCCAAGGAATGCAGCCAGTCTCAAGCGCTGAACAGCCCAAGGAATGGATTCTCTTTGATGTTAACCAAATAAGATCTATATTGGACTTCTGGTCACCAGAACTACAAGATAATAAGCAGACGTTACATTTGTGGTAATTTGTTACTGCTTCAAGAGGAAATTGATTCAGAGTAGGTACTTGATAAATATTTGCTAGCGGAATGAAATCAATTGATATTAAACAATAGTGAATTTTTT
>NW_006408562.1:13208266-13214804 GCF_000296735.1 Chrysochloris asiatica | reverse complement strand
ATTACCTGCAAGTGTGAGTGTTCTTGTCTATCAGTCTTTTATAAAGATTTACAGTCTTTATAAAAATTGATGCACTAAGAAGTTCTATGATGCACCTCTACGTTGTCCTGTGGGGTCGCTATGAGTTGGAGTCAACTTAACGGCAGTGGATTTTTGTTGTTGTTTGTTTTTAAAAAAATTACACAACAAAATAATTTAATTTCACTCTTATTGGGTCAACATCTATCATATACTAACCCCTGAACAAATCACTAAAGCAAGGGAAATGGCACATGTTGATTGGCTTGGAACTGAATTATCCAGTTCACTAACCTCTGTGGACTATTTGAAGCCCATCAGAAGCCACACTCACATGACATGGCTAAGAATCTCATCGGATAAGGATGGATGAGTGGACTAACTCAGTGCTAAAGAGGAGACCTATCATGTCAGCACACTGTAAGAGACTGTCACTTTAGGGACCCAGAAACCACAGCTGCACCCATACTGCTTGGTGGTTAATAAGGATAATGGCAGTTGGCATCCTGTGTGGTAGTGAATGATCTAATGTGTCTTCTATCCATAGTCTGTAACTCTCACCAAAAAACTTGATTCATTGTAAAAGCTTTTCCCATATAATTGGACATATGCATTTTGGAATAAACAGGAAAAAATGATAGTGTTTTAATTATTTTACAGATTGTTATTGTTGTTGTTAAGTGCTGTCAAGTCGGTTCCAACCCATAGTGACCCTGTATAGCATTTCCGAGGAGCAGCTGGTGAGCTTGAACTGCCAACCTTGCAGTTCAAATGGCTTTGCAGTCTGACACATTCATTACCCACAGCACCACACCAGGACACTTGGGGTTTATTTTGTATGTTCAACTCAATTTAGATTCAAGACATAATGAATAAGTACACATTCTGCCAGGCACTGTTTTATTATCTTATTCTATTTGCACAGAAATCAGTGGCTTTATTACCTCCATTTTATAGATAGGAAACTGAGTCTTATACTGAGGAAGCAGATTTTTATTCCAAGGAACACTGCTACCAAGATATCTGAATTCAAAATCTGATGGTCTTTATATTGGTTCACAGAACATAATCACTTGAATCTTGTTTTGTTGGTACTAAAACAAATGGTCTCTATTTGAAACTATTTTGAGGAAAGAAATTAATCATAGGGATATGCTATCAAAAAGGTCCTAGTGGCGCAGTGGTTAAAGTCTCAGCTGCCCACCTAAAGGCAGTTCAAACCCACAAGCTGCTCTGTGGGAGAAAGCTGTGGTAATCTGCTGCTATAAAGATGGTTGCTGTTGTTAAGTGCCCTTGACTTATTCTGACTCATAGCGACCCTGTAGAGGGTTTCCGAGGAGCTGCTGGTAGATTTGAACTGCTGACCTTGTGGTTCACAGTCCAATGCTGATCCTATAGCGCCCTACCAGGAGTAAAGATGACAGCTTAGGAGAACCTACAGGTCAGCTCTATTTTTGGGGTGGCTATGCGTCATAACTGACTGAGCAGCAACAAGTTTGGTTTAGGGGCTATGGAGCGTCATCTGTTTTACTTAATGAATTTTGCATTTCATGTGCCTTCTCTCCCACTGCCACATTGATGGTTTTTTTTATGCAGCATTTTAAATGTTTCTATAAATGAAAATGTTATAATAAGATCCACAGCATTTTAGTTGTGTCAGATAAGGGACCATTTGGTCTGACGGCCAAGGTCTATTTTCATGAGTATGTCCCAGGGCCCCTTGTGGTATCTATTATGTAAGGTATTGTTAGCTTTATGCATATGGTCCTATGTCTGCCCATTTGTTATCTTAAGAACCAAACATTGATGTATATTTTTAGCAACATGATTATGCTTCTTCCTTTATCTGCAGAAGCCAATCTCTCTGCCAATTTTAGGACCCATTAGCTGACTAGCTGCCGTATGAACTCTGTTCCTGTCAGAAGACACATTTTTCTTCCTTAGGATCATTTACAGAGACGCTATCCTTTTTGCTACATAACAATACATACGTTTTGTACATAATATACCTGAGGTGAATTATTTACTTGTATAATCTTTGTTATTCTAATTAAAGTTAGTATCCAAAGATCAAAAACAAGCCCACTGCCCTCGAGTTGATTTCAAATCTTACGAAAGTAGACGGCTGCATCTTTCTCCCATGGAGCAGCTAGCTGGTGGATTCAAGCCACCAACTTTTTGGCTAGCAACTAAAAGCTTTAATGTCTGCTCCACCCTAGCTCCTTAACGTTAGTATTGTTGTTAAGTGTCCTCAAGTCTGTTCCAACTCATAGCAACATTATGCACAACAGAACAAACATCTTTTTTGATGACCTTCCACTTTTCCAAGCATGGTAGCTTTCTCCAGGGACTGATAATATGTCCCCTGTATCAGCAGTTGGAAACTACCAGCTGTTCCGTGGGTGAAAGATGAGGCTTTCTGCTCCCATAAACACTTACAGCCTTGAAAACCCTGTATAGGGTCGCTATGAGTTGGAATGGACTCCAAGGCTCATAAAAACAAGTCATCCTGACTTCTTCTTTTAAGTTTTTATTGTGAATTAAGTGATAGTTTACCTGGGATAGCATCTGTTTTACACTCATCATTTCACTGCAATGATTGCAATCTCCTCCGTGCATCACCATTCAACAGTATTTGCTTGTATTCCTTCTGTTGTTTTTGTTGTTTGGGGGGGATGTGTACACAAAAACACTCAGGAATATATAATAATTTAAACAACCAAAGGGCACCATGAGTCTAGAGTGCTAGACTCAGCTGCTCTATCTCTGGTGTTGCTACTTCTCTGAATAGGGTCCCACATTCAGCTTTTCTCCCTTGATGATCCTAGGGTCCTCTGTTCATGGACTGTAAGATTAACTACTCCCCACTTTTTGTTACAAAACTTCTACCTTTATAGTTGTGACAGTCACAATTATTCATGATGACAATTAATCACTACAGAATCATAAGAATCTTATCCCCACGTCTTTTCACCAGACCCATCTAGACCCCAGATGAAAACTATTCAGTGGGCCATCCTGACTTCTAAGGAGCATTCTAGCTGTACTTTTTCCAAGGTGGGTTTGCTTGTTGTTCTAGCAGTTCATGGTACCTATAATATTCTTCACCAATTCCATAATTCAAATGAAAAAAAATTATTCTATGGCCTGCCATTATTCAATAAGAAAGATTTCCAACTTTCTCATGCATCTGAGGTGATTGAAAATACCATGGCTTGGGTCAGGAGCACCTTAGTCCTCAAACTGACATCTTTGCTCTTGAATGCTTTAAAGAGATTTTGTGTAGCAGATTTCCCTAATGCAATATGTTGCTTGATTTCTTGACTGATGCTTCCATGAGTGTTGATAGTGGATCCAAGCAAACTGAAGTCTTTGACAACTTCAATTTCTTCTCCATTCATCATGAGGTTATGTATTATTCCCATTGTGAGATTTTTTTGTTTTCTTTACATTAAGGTACAATCCATTGAGACTACATGGAAGCTGTAGTCTCTGATTTTCATCAATAATTATTTTAAGCCCTCTTTTCTTACAGTAAGTAAGTTTGTATCATCGGCACATCACAGGTTGTTAATGAGTCTTCCTCCAATCCTGATGTCATGTTCTTCCTATAATCCAGTTTCTTGAATTATTGGAGTTCCTGTGTGGTCAGTAGGTTAATGCACTGGACTGCAAAGTCAGTTTGAACTGCAAGGTCGCTGTTCAAGATCACCAGCTGCTCTGTGGAAATCCTATACAGGGTTGTTATGGG
The DNA here is from genome assembly GCF_000296735.1 of Chrysochloris asiatica. NCBI lineage: Eukaryota > Metazoa > Chordata > Mammalia > Afrosoricida > Chrysochloridae > Chrysochloris > Chrysochloris asiatica. The sequence continues at coordinate 13,211,035 of NW_006408562.1, read as the reverse complement.
TCGGAACTGACTCGATGGCACTTAACAACAACAACTACTACTACATAGTATAGTGAAAGGATACAAGCCCGATGCATGCCTTTCTTGATTTTAAACCATTCAGTGTCCCCTTGTCCTCTGCAAACAACTGCTTCTTGGTCTATGTACATGTTCTTCATGAGAATAATGCAGAGTTCTGGAATACCCATTCTTTATAATGTTATCCATAGTTTGTCATGATCTACATAAACAAAATCCATTGCATAGTCAATAAAGCACAAGTAGAGATCTTTCTGATATTGTCTGCTTTCAGTCAAGATCCACCTGATGTTAGCAATGATATCCTTCATCCCGTGTCATCTTTTGAAGCTTGAGTTTCTCATAGCTCCCTATTGATGTATTGCTGCAACTGTTTTTCAATTATCTTCAGTCAAATTTTACTTGGGTGTGAGATTAGTGATTTCAGCGTTCCATTGGATCACCCCTCTTTGGAATGGGAACAAATATGGACCTCTTCCAATCAGCTGGCCAGGCAGCTGTGTCCCAGATTTCTTGGCAGAGATGAGTGAGCATCTCCAGTGCTGCATCCGTTTGTTGAAACATTTCAATTTGTATTCCATCAATTCCTGAAGTTTTCTTTTTTGCCAATGCCTTTAGTGCTCCTTGGAAAGTTAGTATAGTGAAAGTTTTCTTTTTGTTCCTTATCTTTCTCAATGAACATGTTCAGATCACCTGAGAGAGAAACAAGAGGCAAGCAAATAATTATTAAAATAAATTTACCCCACTCAGATGATCAACATCTAGTGGTATTGGTTTCTGAACCAGGGCCCAATCATAAAGAAATTCTTCATCTTAAAATAGTTAATCAGTATATGGTCACGTAGCCTAGTCCTTAAGATGATTGCTGGCTTTCCTTTTTTGTTGTTAAAAAAAATCATACAGTACATGTAGTTTAGTGACTGTGCTAGTGTTGAATATGTATATTTTTTTGTAAATTAGTACATAATTGAACTTTATCAGAGTCCTACTTCATAATTAAATGTACTCATCAGAAAAATATCTAGACTATTGTTAATAGCATGATCTGTTACTTCATTGCCATTCTTGTGCATCTTAACCACAACCATCATTTAAAGAACACCTACTACATGCCACGTCATCATGCTCGTGGAGTGTGGACATAGACCAAGAAGCAGTTGTTTGAAAAGAAAAAGAATATGGTGAATGGCTTAAAAGCTCAAGAGGCAATTCAATCTGTGCACTAAGTAAATAACCTGAGAAATTGGAATATGTGAAGAAGAATGAGGCATCAGAATTGGAGGAAGGCTCATTAGCAACTAGAAATATGCAGATGACACAACCTTGCTTGCTGAAAGTGAAGAGGGCTTGAAGCACCTACTGATGAATATAAAAAAACTACAGGCTTTGGATTACACCTCAATATAAAGAAAATGAAAATCCTTGCAAATGGACCGATAAATAACATCATGAGAAACAGACAAGATTGACATTATCAAGGATTTCGTTTTACTTGAATCCATAATCAATGTTCATGGAAGCAGCTGTGAAGAAATCAAAGGACATATTGCACTGGGCAAATCTGCTTCAAAAGACCCCTTTAAAGTGTTAAAGAACAAAGATGTCTCTTTGAGGACTAACATGTGCCTGACCCAAGCCACAGTATTTTCAACCGCTTCATATGCATGTGAAAGCTGGACAGGGCATAAGGAAGACTGTAGAAGAATTGATGTGTTTGAATGAGAGTTTTCGTAAAGAATATTGAAGTTATCATTGAATTTCAGAAGAATGAACAAATTTGTGTTGGAAAAAGTATAGACAGAATGCTCCTTAGTTGCCAGGATGGGAAGGCTTTGTTTCACATACTTTGGACATGTGATTGGGGTGACTAGTTCCTGGAAAAGGACATCAAATGTGGTAAAGCAGAGGGCCAGTAAAATAGAGAAAGACCCACAACAGTGGCTGCAATGATGGGCTCAAGCAAAACAACTGTGTGGACCACACAAGATCAAGTAAGGCTTTGTTCTGCTATACGTGGGAGTCCTGTGAGTCAGAATCAATGGCACTTACCAAGTGCAATGTGCTCTACTACTCAAAAGGCATTATCTCTATAATCATCATATCAACTGAAAGGTTAGAAACGTTACTCTTAGCTCATTTGACTAGTAGGAAAACTGAGATTTGGAAAGGTTAAATCACTTGTCTAAAGAATAAACAAATGAGTCTTAGAAGAAATCCACCGAGAGAAACGCAATCAGGAGGTAATGCTCCTTAGCTGTGAAGACAGCAAGAGGCCTTTGGACATGTCCGCAGGAAAAAGACTAACCGCTAGAGAGGAACATCATGGTTGGTAAAGTTGGAGTGCTGGTAAATGTGAGGGAGGCTCTTGGTTAGATTAATTGATACAATGGGTGAAACAATGTACTCAAACATAGCAATGATCAGGAAAATGGGACAGAACCAGGCAACAATTTGTTCTGCGATGTGGTGGTGGTGGTACATGCTGCTGAGTCGGTTCCGACTCACAGCGACCCTGTATAGGGTTTTTGAGGCTGTAGATCTTCATGGGAGCAGAAAACCTCATCTTTCTCCTGAGGTGCAGCTGACAAATTTGAACTGCTGACCTTGTGGTTAGCTCAGATCATACTCCACTGTGCTACCAGGGCACCTTATGTGATATGAAGGTTTCCAAATTTTTTCATGAAATTTTTGAAGCCTGCTCATACATAAGCCTGCTCACCACTCATCTGTCAGTTTGTCTTACTGTGGTGG